>NW_028253571.1:0-1000 GCF_964263255.1 Lissotriton vulgaris
GGAGCCGACTTCTGTTATCCCTGGTGGACCGGATTGTTATCGCAAGATGGTGGTCTTGCTTAAATTTCTCCACCTGTTTTTAAATATCCCTATCCCTCTTTCTTCTAATTTCTTTTGCAAATTACGCTTCTTAATCATTTCGCTCGTCTAGGCGGGTAAACAGCCAAGAGTCGCATACGACATACTCACTCTCCCCATGTCGGCCAGCGGTATGGGCGCGCCTGATTTCAGGATCTATGCTTTGTGTTCCCATGCCAGCTTCCTGCATTTCTGGATCCACCCCACCGCTTATCAGCCTCATGTTGCTGTTGAGGCGGATCTAGCTTCCCCCTGGCCTTTGTCTACAGCTTTGTTCGCAACTGTGGTTCGCCCCTGGGGAGAGGTCGACACAGTTGAGACATTGCGCTGGGCTTGGTCCGGCCTACGCGGTCTCTCTAATCTCCCTCTACTTTCTGCTAATACCATGCCAATAGTGAACCACCCAGACTTTCCCCCTCTTTAGCCTTCGGGCATGTCCAGGCATGCGTCACGGTTGGGTTTGCAGACGGGGGCGGATCTTTACCCAGAAAACACTTTCTATTCCCTTCCGGACTCCTTGGGGCCGCTGGACACACTGTTATTTTACCAGCTGCATGCTATTTGCCGGAAACTACACTCTACATTCCCTCAACCCCCACCCACGATGCCCACTCTCGACGTCATATATATTTTACCGGACACCACACAAATTAGTTACCAAACTATACGCGCTCACTCTAGTGTCCACCTCGAATTCCTTGGACCCGGTGTGGGAGGCGTGGGGCGCGGATCTTGGTATGGACATTGCGCAGGCCGACTGGTTATACTGTTGTAACCAGACGAAAAAGCTGTCACTAAATTACCGGATCCATCTGATACATTTTAAGTATTTGCACAGGCTGTACCGCACCCCTGCTCAGCTCAACAGGCTTGGGCTCATCCCTAGGGACAATTGTATCCGTTGTACTGCCCCTGCTGTGGA
>NW_028253572.1:0-130124 GCF_964263255.1 Lissotriton vulgaris
AATATCTCGAGTCCCATATTCAGGAGAGGACTTCCCTCGGTAGAAGCACTGCTTCGCATGCTGAATCAAAAAGAGCTTTCCTGATTCGAATGTAGGGATCCACCTCAGTAATTTAGTTAGTAAGAATATCTCGAGTCCCATATTCAGGAGAGGACTTCCCTCGGTAGAAGCACTGCTTCGCATGCTGAATCAAAAAGAGCTTTCCTGATTCGAATGTAGGGATCCACCTCAGTAATTTAGTTAGTAAGAATATCTCGAGTCCCATGTTCAAGAGAGGACTTCCCTCGGTAGAAGCACTGCTTCGCATGCTGAATCAAAAAGAGCTTTCCTGATTCGAATGTAGTGGTCCACCTCAGTAATTTAGTTAGTAAGAATATCTCGAGTCCCATGTTCAGGAGAGTACTTCCCTCGGTAGAAGCACTGCTTCGCATGCTGAATCAAAAAGAGCTTTCTTGATTCGAATGTAGTGATCCACCTCAGTAATTTAGTTAGTAAGGATATCCCGGTATTTACCAGTTCTGACAGGACGTCTAACATTAGGTATAGTCGTTCCGTGATTTCACAGGCTATTGCGCTATCAGAGTCAGCTGAAGGACTGTAGTTTTGTCTCCATGTGCTGTGCGTATCTGCTTGGCGTTGTTACCTGTTTGGCAGGTCGCCCTCGCTCCATTTTGAACTGTCTGCCCATGCAGACACTCCCAAAGTGGTTTTCTCGGTTGCATTTCTGACACTTGTGTCCCATGTAGGGCAGGCACCAACATGCAGGAAGTCTAGTCCATAGCGATAGCATGTCTTGTCTTGTTTCTGCTTATGTGGTGGTGTTTTGTAATGCCTGCTGCTGTTCCCAACCATAAAATTAGCTTGTTCCGTTCTCCGCACTCTCCCATTTTCCATCTGCATGGCATGTGACGTAGCTCTGGCCTTTGTGTGTGCCATTGTTAGTATTTTGTCTAGTGTGTACGGTCCTTTTGGTATCCTTGTGCGTAATCCAACAGACTGACAACCCTTAATTATGAGCAGCTGTATCGCCGCCTCATTGTCAAATTTATAAAATTCACAGTATGTGACCAGTCTGCGTATCCTGGACACAAAATCATCAAGCAATTCCTCTGGTCGTTGGCATGCTGTGCTAAATATGTAGCGTTTGGAGTCTACATTCCTCTGAGGGTCAAAACTGTTGGTGAGACACTTTATTACCCCTCTGTAAGTAGTGATTGCCTCAGATGGGAATGTTACGAGAAGATCTCACCAACGAAGTTCAAAAATAGATCCCTATTTTGTTAATCTGTGTTGTTTTTGCATGTGGCGCGCATCTAGTGTTCAAACTGTCTAATCCACCTTTCCCAGCGAGCACCTTTCATCTGAGAGTCTGAGAGGTCCAAAGGCAGAAGTCGGCGGAAGATTGCGCTTGTAGTTGCACTTTCGTTTCGGTCCCCTGTCATTTTTTTGGATGCAAGGATCTCGTTATTAGTTTTTACAGGTGGTACCTTTATTTTATTTTTGTGTTGCCTCATTGCTTTTATGGGTATTACTTTACTTTATTTTGCATGGAAATCACTGTGCCTGACTTGAAAATGGCCACCAGAACACCCTTTTTGCTGATTGGCCTCTCTGCCTGACTTTCAGAATGCCGCCAAGGTCTCACAAGGTCTGCTGGGCCTTTTCTCTGGCTTGCCTGACCTCAAAATGACCGACTAGGACTTCTGTTTTCCTATTGGCCGCCGCGCCTGACTTTAAAATTGATGCTGAGATCTTGCAAGATTTCAGTTTAAAATTGAAAGCCTCACAGGAGATTCGGACAGTCCTGCAGACAGACAGTTGGCAGGCAGCTATGGTGCACACTGCTTCCTGGAGGGAGGTCAAGAGAGGGTTTGAAGTCACCGCAGGAGGGTTTAAAGTCACTGTTGGTGTTGGGCTTATGACCCTGTTTGAAGACAGCGCAGTGGCATTGCTTACCATGTATTGCTCCTTTTTTAGCTCCCTGCTGCGCGACCAGGGTGGGCTCTATGCGCCACTTCTTCCTTTCCCTGGCCAGATGGACCAGGGTGGGCTCCTGGCTCCATTCTTTATTGCTGTTTGCACACAGAACACACAGTGCACATGCGTTCTTGTAATCACACCTCTCGTTGCCATGTGTCCCGCTTGGCCACTCGTCGACAAAGCCTACACAATGCAGGTAGGTGTTCCACCTATCCATTATTCTTTCTTAGGGGGCGCAGTGTATGCAGGTACTACCGGCTTCCTCTTGAGTAACGCTACTAATGCCGCATCCCTCTTCACTGACCGGAAGTAGTGTCCGGTTGCTAACTCCCTCCCCTTCTGTCTTGTGCAGGGTCCTAGTGCCCCCCTGCACATCTCTCCGACACAAGACTTTCCCCACAAGTGTGAGTACTTCACTTGGAAGCACATCACTCTTTCACAGCTAGTTACAATTTGTGCTGCCCTTACAATCAGTGAGTGGTGTAGTTGGATGTCGAGAGGGTGATCGGGCATATTTGGGGCAATAATTAACATTTACATTTCCAGCTATGTCCTACTCGGCAGAGTATGATAGCGCTGGAATAGGTTTTAAGCACAAGCTTGCCCTAGTAGCTGAAGAAGCCAGTGTTGTTACTAGTGGGCCTCCCTCCTCACCTCACTGTACTTTGGTCCACCCCCTCCCCACCTAACACTTGTAGCTACATGGCATGTGCTTTATTCTATGCTCCTTGTTGAAATTAAACTTTGGAATGTTTGAGTAGTCAGGCTCGTTCACTGATGAACATTATGAGCCTTATGAGGAGGAGGAACATTTTATGGAGTAAGAATCTAATAAGGATCTGTTAACAGCCCTAGCCGTTCCTCTCAAACCCTTTACTAGACAACTCAAAATAATTGTGCAATCAAGTGTACACTGTGCTCCCGCATAGATTACATCCTGACTCTAGCGATCGCACCTGAACGGGTAAGAGAGATCGAACATTTACCGAGAGGCATCTCTGATCACTCACCTCTACAACTTATATACACTGGAAGACAAAGGGTCTACCCACTGTACCCGGGATACCTAAAGAATCAAAAGATTGCCAAGACCCTTATTAGCTCTACCAAACAATATTTCACCGAAAACACACAGTCGGTGGTTTCGCCTTGCATTCTATGGGACAAAAAGGGGTGGTGATGGACGGAGCATCTGAACCAATCAAACACTCACACCCAGTCAACAGATCTGGGTTTAATCCATCACCGTTCTTTAGCCCACTCTGCCACCCCAGTTCAGACATGGCCATATGCAAATCAGTCTGACCCTGTGCCTCATGGGAACAGTCCAGCCCGAACTGCCAAGCCATGCCTTCCCTGGACCGGAAACAAGCTTTCGAGGACCGGTTTCTGGCATTCCAGCCGGCTTCAGCCCGGCTTGCTTGAATCAAGTGGCAAAGTGAGCAAGGGACTCACGTCTGAGCATACCCTGCCAACTTATGGCGAACAAAGTGGTACAAAAGGGGGTGGTGATGGACGGAGCATCTGAACCAATCAAACACTGACACCCAGTCAACAGATATGGGTTTAATCCATCATCGTTCTTTAGCCCACTCTGCCACCCCAGTTCAGACATGGCCATATGCAAATCAGTCTAACCCTGTGCCTCATGGGAACAGTCCAGCCTGAACTGCCAAGCCAAGCCATGCCTTCCCTGGACCGGAAACAAGCTTCCGAGGACCGGTTTCTGGCATTCCAGCCGTCTTCAGCCAGGCTTGCTTGCATTCTATGGGAGGCGTACAAGTCCGTAATTAGGGGTCAGGCCATATCGACCATTACAAGCCACAAAAGGGAAAACCGGGAACGTCTAGATGCCCTAGAGGAGGCAACACAGAAGGCGGAGGTGACCCATGCCGCAAACCCCACAGATACCACAGCACAAGAACTGAGGTTACCGTCCCAAGAATTTAGAGCTTATGCGTGGGAAATGGCCAAAACAAGATACACAGACACCGTGCACAGAATATACGAATTGGGGGACAAAACGGGGAAAATGCTAGCATGGTTGGAGAAGAGGGAGAAGGCAAATAGGTGGATTGCGCAGTTGACATTAGAGGACGACACAGTAACGACTGAACCCCAAATCATAGAGGAGGAGCTGGCAACATATTACGAAAAGGTTTATACACCGCACGCCACAACCACAATAGAGGAAAACATGCAATTCCTACAAGATATAGTGATGCCTACTCTGCCACTGACTGACATGCACAAACTAGAAGCAGATTTTACAGCCGAGGAATTGCGGACTGCGCTGAATGCACTCCATACGGGGAGAGCAATGGGACCTAATGGTCTACCTGTGGAACTGTTCCAAAAGGGTGGCAGACACTGTTACGCCACACTTACTTAATATGTATAACGAATGCCTAGAGCAAGGCATGCTCCCCAGGGACCAAAGATTAGCTACGATTGTGGCAATTCACAAATTCGGTAAACCGGCAAACGCCAGTTCCTCCTACCGTCCTATATCCCCGATAAACACAGAGGCAAAATTGTTAGCTAAAGCACTGGCACTCCGGCTACAGCCCCATCTTAAATTACTGGTTCATCCAGACCAGTCTGGCTTTATGCCTGGTCGAAACACCTCCCTTAACTTACGCCATCTGCATGGCGTGATGGCCCGGACGCACACGCTCCGAGAAGATGCAGCAATCCTCTCATTAGACGCCACGATGGCGTTTGAGCATGTGGCGTGGCCGTTTCTATTCGCGGTACTTCGAAAGATGGGATGTGGCCCAAAATTCTGTAGTTGGATTAAACTGCTATACACAGCACCCCTAGCACAAGTGGTAGTGAATGGCCGCATTTCAAGGGAATTCACATTAGAGAGGGGGGCGAGGCAAGGCTGTCCTCTATCTCCCCTCCTCTTTGCCCCAGTCCTAGAGCCACTCGCAGCATGGATACGGCAGGCTCCTTCGGTACGCGGAATAAAATGGGAGGCGGATTGGGAAGACCAGATATCGCTCTACGCGGACGACGTATTGATATATATAACATCGCCGACGGAGTCTCTGGAAGCCCTACTCGACATCCTCACAGAGTATGAGACAATGTCAGGATACACTATTAATTGGACAAAGTCACTGCTTTATAATCTTCATGGCCCTATACCCAGAATTCCTCTGGGATGCGAATTACAAATAGCGACCAGAGGATTTAAATATTTGGGCATATAGGTCACCCTGCAGGACCCTATCTTTCTGGAAAAGAACCTGATGAGACCTCTAATGAGGCTCAAAGCGGATGTTAAACACTGGAGATCCCTTCCGCTGACAATGCTGGGATGAGTGGCACTATTCAAAATGCTGGCACTCCCTAGATTCCTCTATTCGCTCCAAAATACCCCATTCCAGTTTTCCTCTCCTACTTTAAAGCAATTGAAGCAGAAGTCTCTTCGCTGCTCTGGGACGGTAAACAAGCTCCCATAGCGCAACACAAACTGGTATGTAGCTGGTACGACGGAGGAATAGCCTTACCAAATATGAAATTATATTATTGGGCCGCGCAACTAATGGTAATAAACCAATGGATTCATGTCCCGCAGGATGAACCAGCATTCAGATTAGACAGAACTCTGCTACCTGCAGACCGTTTAATGAAAGCCCTCTATACCTACAAGAGGAAACACAAACTAGCAGGGCCGACGGCACACACGGTTAAAATTTGGCATTCTGCACAAAGGGCGTTGGGTTGGGAAGGGGTGCTGACACTGGCAAACCCCACTATGGGAAACTCGCAGCCTGGGCACCCACAAACACAAAAGGCTTTAGACAATGGGACCTCATAGGTATCTCCAAAATCGGTGATCTCTGGGTGAGAGGAGAGATCCTTACCTTTGCAAGTCTACAAGAAAAAGTATGGGATGGCGGACACTGAAATCAATCGTTATGGCCAAATTAAACACGCACTTAGGAGTGCAATCCCCCTGGGCAGCAAATTAGCAGAATCCTCCCCCTAGAGTGTTATAATGTACTGTGTTATTTGGAGATGGAGACAAAACTGTCATGTATGCTATGCACTGTGATGTGTACCAATAATTTGCAGATGGGAATGTTTAATGTTCATTGATGACTAAATGTGTATGCAAACAAACTGATAATAAAAAAAATAATTAAAAAATATAAATAAATAAGTGTACACTGTGGTCTTGGCTGTGAACCCTGCCTTTCAAGACAGTTCTTTAGATGTTCAGAAAGGTAAGGGACTGGCGAAATTACAGACGTTGGCCCCATTCAAACGTCTTTGACAAATTATAAAAAGTCCTTTATGGCAGATCATAGCTATAGCATGTGGCACTGCCTGAGAGGGATGCCATGCTGTCAACCTCAAAGCAAGCTACAAATGGGCCTGATGCCTATTTTGATCACTAAGATTAGTCTCAATATTAGTAGTTAAAATGACAGCTGTTTTCCAATCTTGTTCCCAGTCGGAAGACAGAGTCTGTGGGGCTTCTATTGTTTGATCCAGGCATGATCATCCCAGATCATTGGATTGAGTATATTGCCCACAGGTGGCCAACCACAGGCAATGCCACTTGAAACAAAGCATCTGATCAAGGCATGCATTATCATCTGTGTGCAAAATGTTCATGCCCTGCTGTAGAGTAAAGTACCAGCAATGTCTGAGGTCGATCCTAACATGAATACCTTCTTGAAGAAAAAAACAGGGACCCTAAGAAGGACATTGACAGGGCCTTAAGGTCCCAACAGGACAGACTGTTGGATAGTTCGGGGCCCCTGGCAAATGTTCTAGAATTAGCAGTAAATGCCAAAGAATCGGGAGAGCCTATCCATTCATTTTAGATGGTTTGTCTCAGAAAGTGATATGCCAGTTGAGTAATGCCACCTGCGCATTGTCAAGTGATTAGCATAGACTTTAAGTTGACGGAGCTGGAGTGTACAAAGACTGGGCCTATGGTTGATGGGTTTTTGTTTAGCGATCCTTTTGTAAAGGACCTAGGCACAGTTGTCAACATGTTCACTGCTCTCTGCAAAGCCCAGACTTCACTGAAGAAGGTCTGCCAGTCTGGCATTTTGGAGTGGGCCAAGTGAATTTGAGGATGATCACCATGCTGGTCCTCTTACCTAGTTCCTCCCACAGGCTTTGCCAATCGTCAAAATTGAACTTTGCATGACACGGGCAGCGGCACATTCTTCCTAGCAAGATTCCACTTCAGCAGAAGCAGATGTGGCAGGGACGGCTTCTGAGCTAGGAATCAGTTTGAAGTGCAGTCCACCATTGTCCACCTGTGGATTCCAGCTGATCAATGAAACACCAATGTTTCTCTGTAAGCGGCCTATTCCATTCCAATAAGTACCTAACTTGAGCTGCCAAATAGTAATGAGTAAGATAGGGAAACCAAGGCTGCCACTTTCTATGGGGAGGTATGCTCAATTCCTGGCAATGCGGGGATGCTTCTAATCCCATTAATATGTTTCTATTAGTCAGAGTTTACAAATGAGTGCTGAAGCACAAATGCGGCCAAAGGTCCGGCATATTAAAGAGAATCTTGGATAACAATGTAATTTTCAATTATGCTATTCTTCCGACCCATGAGAGATCTCCAGCACTCCAGCTCTGTAGGTCTTTGCGTGCTGTGGCAAGAAGGTTATAATTTCCCTCTGCTGTCTCTCTGAGCGTAGAGAAAATTGTAAGGCTCAAGTAAGGCACCCCTGAAGTTGCCCAGGGAAAAGGAAAATCACTATCTAAGATATTTATGTTGCACCTATTTGTTTTATGGGCTGTTTTGGCCGTGTTGGAATCTATATATACCTCAATGTAATGTGTTTTTAAAAAAAAGAAGGTTGATTGAAGAGATCTAATTGTACACACACTTGTTGAAGTGAGCCACCCAGCCACCACAATACTTTATTACCACCTATACCAAGGGCTAGGCTCGGTTTTCTCCCCTATTCATGACTGTAATGAAGATGCGAGGAACAGTAAATGATGAGAAAGGAATTTATTTCCATGAAATGCTGCACCCACGGCCGGATGCTCACGCCACACACTAGGATCTCCGACAACTGAATAACGTTGTTGGAATCCTGGCATGTCGCGTCCTGCATCCGAACGTGGAACGACATACAAATGATACACAGTACAGGTAAGCATTTGTCATGACACCTCGCGCCAGGTCCCCAGCGCGATGATGTCAAGAAAGGAATATATTACAACATCTTCCCCCTTATAAAGAAAGAAAATAAATGCAAAACAGAATAAATGTATGACAGAATACAAAATAAAGAAAACAAAAAGGACAAATGTGCCATGCTTCAAAACATCACATAGTCATTACATTTTGAAGGTAATTTTCTGCATCAAGTTTCCAAAACAGATGAGGAGACCAATGCATCACTATTCGTTGCAACAGAAATGGTGTCAGAAAAACTTTCATGACTAGAATGTAAATCAGGAACTGGAGAAGTATTTCCATCATTATGAATAGTATCATGAACAAAATGAATCCAGTCAGAATCATCTAGATCACGACTGTAAAGATTAATCAAAGAATCAGCTTGGGAGTCAGAAAGCAAAACAAGCGATCTTTGATTCCACCAGCCCTTTTTTCCAAGAAGAGCCGAACTTTTACTGACACCAGTGACTCGAACAGGAGGAGAAAATTTTGAAGACCCCTTAAAAACTTTCTTAGGATTCTTAATGAGAACCCAATCACCAAGCTTGAGTGATGTGGAATTGAAGTGTTTGCCAGTATACTGTAAAGATTTCATATGAGATTGTTTATTAGCAACCCTGAGTGCCACTTTTTTGTCACAATGATGATCATTCACATGCTTCTTAATTAACCAGTTCGGAAACAAATTGGTATGAGGAGTTCTGTTTCTCAACAGCGTAAACGGGGAAACACCTGTGGTACAATGGGGAGAAATATGGTAAGACCAAAGTTTTGACTCCAAAAAATCTCGAACATCATGTTGTGAAGAAATAGCAGTCTGAATGGAATCTTTCACTAGTCTATTGGCCCTCTCCACCAGACCATTAGAGGTTGGGGAGTAAAGGGCAACTTTAAAATGTTTCACATCACAATCAGTGAGGAATGAAGTGGATTTTTGAGAAATGAAATGGGTGCTGTTATCTGAGACTAAAACAGAAGGAATCCTTCAACAGAATTTTTGTTTTTAAATGTTATGGCATTAGAAGAAGTGGGGGCATCACAAAACATGTGATAAATCCACTTAGAGTGGTAATCAATTAGCAAAATTATATATCTAATGTGATGAGGTAATAGGTCATAGGGTCCAGAAAATCTACAGCAACTTTGTCCCATGGTTTTGTGGGAAAAGGAACTGGATGTAAAGTGGTGTTGATTTTTTTTCTCCATTTTTTGTCTGACAATAAACATTCAGAACAAGAGTCAATGTGAAATTTCACTTGATATTCCAAGGATGGCCACCAATTGTAAGTTTTAATGAGTTTTGGATATACCTAATGGCCTTGATGAGCAAATTTGATGATATCAAAAGGTGTAACAAACAAATCATTCCTCATAACCATACCATTGACAAGAGATAATTCAGAGGCAACCATGGCAAATGCTTTTAATTTATTGGACAACTTTCTTTTTCTGCCAACTTTTAACAATATAGTTTGAAATCAATTTGAGATTCTCGTCTTTTTCTTGCGCTTTTAACCATGATTCTTCAGTGATACTAGAGAAAGAATTAATAGCATCAAGAGTTGCAATGACACATTCTGTGTCTTCTGAACCTTCAACGTCTGAAGAATCATGCAAAGACATACGTGAAAGACAATCGGCTCTAAAATTCCTTCCATTAGATATATGTTTAATCACAAAATGAAACGCTTGAAGTTATGAGAGGAGTCTAACTAACCTTGATGAGGTTTTCCCTAGACCGTTGCCAGTTAAAAGTTGAGTAAGAGGCTTATGATCCGTGAAGAGTTCAAATTCGCGATCCCAAATGTAATTTCTAAATTTTTCAATAGCCCAAACACAGGTAAGAGCTTCACGCTCGATTGTGCTGTAGTGAGTTTCAGGGGGTTTTAGCATCCTTGATGAAAATGTAATGGTGTGTTCCTTACCTGAAAACCATTGGCCAAGAACCGCACCTAAACCGGTGTGACTTGCATTTACCATAATAAATAATTTTGAGGAGTCATGAAAAGGATGAAGAGCAGGGGCATCAACAATGAGGTTCTTCACCTGAGTGAAAGAAGAAGAAACTTCCTCAGACCAGTTAAACTTCGATCCTTTGCGTAAAAGAGCACGTAATGGCTCCACTGTCTGGGCATATCCTTTCACAAAACGTGCGTAATGTTCGGAAAGCCCAAGAAAGGATCGAAGAGAATCTTTATCCTTAGGAGGAGTAGCATGGCTAATGGGTTTCATGAGGGAAGTTTTTGGCTTAATACCCTCTGAGGAAAGAGTATGACCCAAGTATTCTAGATGTTGGGTACCGAATTTACATTTTTCAACTCTGACTGTCATGCCTGCATCATTAAGTTTGCTGAGGACAGAATGTAAATTGTTTAAATGTGATTCCCAATTATCAGCTTATACCAAAATATCGTCTTGATAAGCTTGGACTCGTGGGTTGTTTCTGAACAGGTTGTCCATGATTTTCTGAAAGACACTGGCTGCAGAAGCAAGGCCAAAGGGTAATTTAAGATACTTAAAGACACCAAAAGGCGTGACGAATGTAGCAAATTCTTGAGAATCAACAGTCAGGGGAACCTGATGGTAGGCTGACCGAAGATCAATGAGTGAAAAAAAATTTGCCCCTCCTAAATAGGCTAGAAGTTCATATATTTTAGGAAGGGGGTGGCAATCAATGAGTATGTTTTTATTTAAAGTTCGCAAATCTGCACATAATCTGACCTCACCATTTTTTTTATGAACAATCACAATGGGAGAAACCCACTCAGAGGAATCAGAAGGGTCGATTACACCCTCATCACATAGGGTTTTAAGAACAGACTTGAGTTCATCTTTGGCACTAATTGGAACTGGACAAACCTTATGTACAACAGGTTGGGCGCCAGATTTCAACCTAATTTGATGTTGGAAACCGAAAACAGTTCCCAATTTCTTTGAAAATAATTTTGGAAATTTACCTAACACCTTCTTGATGTCAGAAGAATGGTCTGTAAGAGATAAACAGTCAGTATTGGGAAGTAAATCATCTCTAGCACCAGCAGGAACGTAGCCTTGAGGGAGATGACCTAAAGAAATAGGATTGTCAGAACCTGGGATGAGACGTAAACCCATTTTCGCGAGATCTTGCCAACCTATGATGTTGCGTCCTTTGACTGCAACATAAATCTTCGTGAAAATTGACCTTCCTAAACATTCAAGTCTGTAATTAAAGTAACCAAGCATATCTATGTCGAACTCGCCAAAAGCCTTTGGGTTGACATCCGTTGGAGATAAAGAAATGGATTCTTGCCATTTGTCATGAAACATGACATCGGAGAGGATAGTTAAAGGAGAACCTGAATCAGCCATAATGGGGATTTCAATATTGCCAAAGAATGCAGTACCCAATGGACCCTTGACTTGTTTAGAAGTGGAAATAGAATTACACTCAATGGAGACTGCCATGTCTTAAAAGTGATCAGAACAATCATCAACTGAATCATAGCAATTAACACTATTGACTCTCGTAGTTTTCTTTGAAGATCTGCATAAACCTTGAAAGTGACCAACTTTCTTGCAAAGAATACATTTTTTACCAATGGCAGGACAATTAGGATAATTACTTAAATGTGACTTAGATCCAAATCGAAAACAATAGGTACTCTTCTTTACAACTTGTTTAGTGGATCTCTGTGTGTAAACAGCGTTAACAGATTCAATATCTTGAGGAGCCTTGAAAGAATTCATAGGATGTTCTGGTTGAAGTACTTTCGAAGTAACAGTAGATCTTTCAATACTCTTGGCGATGTCAATTGTTTCCTGAAGAGACGGTTTTTTGCAACTAAGAAGTCGCTGTTGAATTTTTCTTGAAAAGCAAGCAAATACAAACTGATATTAAATAGAAACTTCAGGATCATTTTCAAATTTGCAGGTTGAAGCGAGAATTCGCAATTGTGCGATATATTCCTGCACTGACTCATCTTCACGCTGTTTCCTCTTAAAAAAATTATGTCTTTCAAGCATTATATTTGGTTCCTGGTCATAATGTCTAGCGAGACGTGATAGAGCTTCTTTGTAAGAGTCCCAATGGTCAGCATCACCAGCTCCACCAGAAGAAGTGGGAAATTTGGGCAAGTTCTCAAAAACGTGTTGTGACGCAAGGCCTAGGCAACCATATAAAATTGCAACTTTGCGTTCTGGAGAGAACTGAACAGCATCAATGGCCACGATATGAATTTCGAATGCTTTTATCCATTGACGCCATGGAATGGAGGGTTTTCCAGGATGTTGAAGAAAAGGAGGTGGCTGTGCAAATTGTTGAGAAGATGCCATATTTAAATCTTAATACAACAAGCGATAAAGGAACTTGTAAATTGTAAATAAATGAATGAAATACCTTATCAGCATGAAAATATAATCCAAATAGCACAAATCAACTACACTTGAAATTTCAATGGATAATGTACGCAAGTTAAAATATATACAATAAAACATGCAATCCAAATGAATATGGAGTGTTCCTGGAAAGCAAAACCCAAAGGTTTTAAAGTTACACACTGTAATGAAAATGGTGTACTTATCAGCATGGTAAAATGCAGGCAAAGGTTAAAAATAATGTGTAGTAGTCAATAAAGTCTATAAAGTATCAATTGTGAAGTTAAAAAGGTGTGCTGTCACCATAATTAAGTGAAGGCAGGTGAAAGCGTGTTAAAGCTTGATAGTTTAAAGGTGTGCCTGTCACCGTATGAAAGTGCAGGTTGAACAATACCTTACACGTGAAGAAATCCGTGGCAAAGCGGAGAGTTCACTCGGCGTAGCGCGTTACCATGGAAACCACAGTAATGCACAAGATGGCCGTGTTGTGCGCCTGACGTAGGCACAGGAGCGTCGTGGTGACGTCAGCGGGGAGGCAAACGTCACTGGGATACGACGGTAACCAGGGGCGTCACCACAAGGAGGGATCAATGACGTATGGGTCCAGAGCCGGGGTACCGACGGCCAGAGCGGGGCCTCATTCCCCCGAGCGGTTGCCGGGTGAGGTGAGGTTTTCACCCACACAAAGCTGGGAAGAAGAATTATTCCTCTCCCTCCAGTGGACACCTAAGTATTAAATGTCCTGGTATATATGTAACTTTGTCAGTACATGTGTATATTCTTCACCTTTACACTTTACAAGCAGTTGCAGTAGCTATTTTTGTTTATCGGTCCTGAAGAAAGCCGGGCTAGATGCCCGTATGGCTGAAACATGTCGACCATGACCATACTGCACAGCGCTATTGGGTAGTCTTACTACCCGGCGTGTTTTTTAACCCTTGACACTAGGACTTCTGTTTAAACGCTTCCTGAAGTCCGGGTAGCCAATTTTAATATCACTATTTGAGCACTGCACTTTTTTCATCAACATCACTTGGGGATGTAAATTATGCTCAGTACTTCTGACATCCATTCCCGCACTGGCTTTATAGAGGCGGATTCAGGATGGCATGATATATAGTTCCCACATGACGCTAACTCCACCAAATGGGTGGTCTGATGGGAATTATTTCAGCCTTCCGACATTAATGCCTGAAACATTTTACAGCCCATGTTTCACGCACCCATCACCGGTACCGCACTGGTACCGATGTAGGCACACACCTTTTTCTCTGACTTGATCTGCTCTTTTGTGTGTTATGTATCTGGATATAGGGGAGCGAGCAGACAGGTCTTGAAACTTTCCCCTTGACCCTCCACATACCGTTTGTTTTTAAGTATGATTAGCCTCACCAGCGAGGAAGAAGCGGAAACTCCTCAGAAATTTCGGGAACTGCGATCACAGCAGGATAAATGGATTGTGAAAGTCTTCCGTTCCAGATGTATTCGAAGAAGGAGGATTCCGAAAGAGGTATACACCACTTTTTTTCAAAAGTAAGTTGGTGGGTGCAGCTGCGGGGCAAGTTCCTTGTCGCAAAATGTAATGAAGATGCCAGGAACAGTAAATGATGAGAAAGGAATTTATTTCCATGAAATGCTGCACCCACAACCGGACGCTCACGCCACACACCAGGATCTCCGACAACTGAATAACGTTGTTGGAATCCTGGCATGTCGCGTCCTGCATCCGAACGTGGAACGACATACAAATGATACACAGTACAGGTAATCATTTCTTGTTACACCTCGCGCCAGGTCCCCAGCGCGATGATATCATGAAAGGAATATATTACAACAACCTACACGTAAGGCTAGACGCTGTTCTAAGTACTCCCGAGATACATGGACAAATGCAGAGTAGCGAATACCTGTCAATACTAAAGATACCTCTCCAACTAAAGATCAAACAAGATTCAGAGTATAGATATAAAACTCTCAGGCTGCGCCAAATTAATCAGGCCCAGTCAATACATTATTTAATATAATGCTTCCGTGTGGTTACTCTTGGCCTCAAGGGGAAAATGCCAAAGCGTTTCAACCTTCATAAACGGACCCACAGCTAGTTTGATTGAAGGTCTTGAGCAGAGCGCGGCGCATAAGTCTAGGACAATACGAATTACCTAATACAAAGAAATTGGGGGGAGGGGGGTTTGAGCAAGGTTTCTCTTAGTTACAAGTACACTATGTTTTGATCCTATTGTTAAAATGCTTTTTACATACCGGGTGGTGATATCTTTCTGAACCCTCAAATACAGGAGTTTGGTGGTGTCATGCGGCACCCTCGTCACTTGGTTATCTCTCTTGGTTTTCTAAGCGCCTAGAGTTTCATGCTTTTTCTGGTTGCGCAGGTGGGAGGGGTAAAAACATGTATATGGTTTTAGGGGGGAGCTCTCCGAGTTAAACAATAATTATGGTCATGCACTTCTGCAGGTGGTGATGTATTTATAAGATCAGTGTCTTACAATAGATGGGAAAGCAGACTGGTGTAGTGTCTATTGCAGCTAGCGTTTTGTAAACACCTTTTGTGGCCAGGAGGACAGCGACAGGCAATCTAGTTTATTGTGGGTGTCAATTTTCATTGTTAAGGTGGTGCCAGACATGCTGTGCGTCGTCTGGGTGTGCTCCGTTACTGAACTCGGCATGCTTAATAGTGTGACCTCCCTGTGAGTGTGATACGAGAGGCTCAATAGAGCACATGCCAGCGTGACAGGGTGTCTCATTTTGCGCTGTCTTTTACCTTCAAACTGGTCGCGCTCTGTACTATTACGTGGTCCCTACTTCAATCACGAGCTTCGGTCTTGAACCTGATCTGTTCTTCCGACATGTGTTTGCCAGTGAGAGCATTTTTATGTCCAAGGTACTTCCGTGTTCTAACATCCGGTGAGGCTCAACGTCTTGACGTGCTTCCGTTATTCTCGGTGTGGCCTGACCTGTCTGACTTCTTGTTGTCTAAAAAACGCTTCCTTTGTAGTCATAGGAACGCATATCATGCTGCTTAGTTTATTTCATTTCCCTCACACATTAGCAGGTGCTGTGCTCCTGCTTCCTGTAAACCATTGGATGCATAGGCTGCAGACGGTTTTCTGTGGAATTGTGCCCCATACTCAGCTGTTTTATGTGGGATTACAGGATTTCAACATCCTACTATTATACACAGTGCAAAATCTCATTCATTTCATTAAGACTAATATCTGTAGTACCCAGGTATTTGTCAGCTTTGGCTTCAAATCTGGCTAGTAAATTATCGATATTGCCGCCTATGACATGTTTCAGGACTGTTCACTTGATGTCGTTTGGGCCATGGTCATTATTGATTCAGTGGTGGACCATGGAGCATTTAATACTTGACAATTTATACGTGACCGGAGCTGGGTTATTCTTTTCTTCACAGGCTGTGTGGTTTTACCTATGTAGGCCTTGATTCATGGACAGAGGACACAGTATATGAGATCATGTGTAGTGCAGTTTGTAAGTTCTTCGTGATTTTAGGACTTGCCCTTTTTTGGCTAAAGTTCCCTAAACGTTTGCTTTCCCCTAGACCTTTTTTATGACATGGTGTTGCCAACTTAGATGCTTTGGACACTTTGCCACTGCTAAACAGTGTCAAAGTGCAAGCGATCCCTGTATAAAGTGTAATGGTAATTGGTGTCCATTATTGGTATGTTTGCCTTACTAGTAGTCCCTAGTAAAGTGCACTATGTGTGCCAGGGCTGGTAATGCAAATGCTACTAGTGGGCCTGCAGCACTAATTGTGCCACCCACACAAGAAGCCTTAAAAAGGGAACTCAGACCTGCCATTGCAGTGCCTGTGCACAGTTTGTTAAACTGCCATGTTGTTCTGACAAGTGCATCCACTTCCCATACCTTACCCTTCCCTTTCCATGCACATCAGACACCCCAATGGTAGGTCCATGGTACCCCCTGGGGAAGGTGCAGTGCATGTGAAAGGTAGGACATGTAATAGGGTGTGTACCATGTCCTGACAGTGAAATAAATTCCATTTCATTTTTCACAGTTGAAAGGCTATCTTGCGCATAGAATAGATTGAGAAGGCTGTGTAATATGTTTTCCAGCCTATTTCCCAAAGGCTTAAGATCTAGAGGTGAGGTTTAGTATGCCTGAACTCACAATGTAATAACTCATCTTTTTATGAAGGTGGTTTTTGCATTGCGTGTTTATAAGCCACTCTTTTAGAAATGGCTGGGTTTTTGTGCCCGGTAGCTTGTCTCCTTTCTGGTGAAGAATTGGCTTGGTAGTTTAGTCTGCCCTGTTCCCATGATGCACTGGGCCAGGGACAGACTGATTTGCATATAGCCAGGTTCTGAACTGGGATGGTGCAGTGAGATAAATAACGGTGATGGATCAAGCCCTGATCTTTGGACTGGGTAAGAGTGGTCTGCTTAATTCAGACACTCTGTTCATCACCACCCCCTTTTCTGAATCGTTTTTGGCCACTATAGGTGTGGCAGGGTATACTCAGACATGAGTCCCTTTCTCACTACACCATCAGGATTCAAGCAAACCGGGCCGACGACGGCTGAAATGCCAGAAACCGGTCCCTGGTAGCTTGTCTCCTTTCTGGTGAAGAATTGGCTTGGTAGTTTAGTCTGCCCTGTTCCCATGATGCACTGGGCCAGGGACAGACTGATTTGCATATAGCCAGGTTCTGAACTGGGATGGTGCAGTGAGATAAATAACGGTGATGGATCAAGCCCTGATCTTTGGACTGGGTAAGAGTGGTCTGCTTAATTCAGACACTCTGTTCATCACCACCCCCTTTTCTGAATCGTTTTTGGCCACTATAGGTGTGGCAGGGTATACTCAGACATGAGTCCCTTTCTCACTACACCATCAGGATTCAAGCAAGCCGGGCCGACGACGGCTGAAATGCCAGAAACCGGTCCCCGGTAGCTTGTCTCCTTTCTGGTGAAGAATTGGCTTGGTAGTTTAGTCTGCCCTGTTCCCATGATGCACTGGGCCAGGGACAGACTGATTTGCATATAGCCAGGTTCTGAACTGGGATGGTGCAGTGAGATATATAACGGTGATGGATCAAGCCCTGATCTTTGGACTGGGTAAGAGTGGTCTGCTTAATTCAGACACTCTGTTCATCACCACTCCCTTTTCTGAATCGTTTTTGGCCACTATAGGTGTGGCAGGGTATATTCAGACATGAGTCCCTTTCTCACTACACCATCAGGATTCAAGCAAGCCGGGCCGACGACGGCTGAAATGCCAGAAACCGGTCCCCGGTAGCTTGTCTCCTTTCTGGTGAAGAATTGGCTTGGTAGTTTAGTCTGCCCTGTTCCCATGATGCACTGGGCCAGGGACAGACTGATTTGCATATAGCCAGGTTCTGAACTGGGATGGTGCAGTGAGATAAATAACGGTGATGGATCAAGCCCTGATCTTTGGACTGGGTAAGAGTGGTCTGCTTAATTCAGACACTCTGTTCATCACCACCCCCTTTTCTGAATCGTTTTTGGCCACTATAGGTGTGGCAGGGTATACTCTGACATGAGTCCCTTTCTCACTACACCATCAGGATTCAAGCAAGCCGGGCCGACGACAGCTGAAATGCCAGAAACCGGTCCCCGGTAGCTTGTCTCCTTTCTGGTGAAGAATTGGCTTGGTAGTTTAGTCTGCCCTGTTCCCATGATGCACTGGGCCAGGGACAGACTGATTTGCATATAGCCAGGTTCTGAACTGGGATGGTGCAGTGAGATAAATAACGGTGATGGATCAAGCCCTGATCTTTGGACTGGGTAAGAGTGGTCTGCTTAATTCAGACACTCTGTTCATCACCACCCCCTTTTCTGAATCGTTTTTGGCCACTATAGGTGTGGCAGGGTATACTCAGACATGAGTCCCTTTCTCACTACACCATCAGGATTCAAGCAAGCCGGGCCGACGACGGCTGAAATGCCAGAAACCGGTCCCCGGTAGCTTGTCTCCTTTCTGGTGAAGAATTGGCTTGGTAGTTTAGTCTGCCCTGTTCCCATGATGCACTGGGCCAGGGACAGACTGATTTGCATATAGCCAGGTTCTGAACTGGGATGGTGCAGTGAGATAAATAACGGTGATGGATCAAGCCCTGATCTTTGGACTGGGTAAGAGTGGTCTGCTTATTTCAGACACTCTGTTCATCACCACCCCCTTTTCTGAATCGTTTTTGGCCACTATAGGTGTGGCAGGGTATACTCAGACATGAGTCCCTTTCTCACTACACCATCAGGATTCAAGCAAGCCGGGCCGACGACGGCTGAAATGCCAGAAACCGGTCCCCGGTAGCTTGTCTCCTTTCTGGTGAAGAATTGGCTTGGTAGTTTAGTCTGCCCTGTTCCCATGATGCACTGGGCCAGGGACAGGCTGATTTGCATATAGCCAGGTTCTGAACTGGGATGGTGCAGTGAGATAAATAACGGTGATGGATCAAGCTCTGATCTTTGGACTGGGTAAGAGTGGTCTGCTTAATTCAGACACTCTGTTCATCACCACCCCCTTTTCTGAATCGTTTTTGCCCACTATAGGTGTGGCAGGGTATATTCAGACATGTCCCTTTCTCACTACACCATCAGGATTCAAGCAAGCCGGGCCGACGACGGCTGAAATGCCAGAAACCGGTCCCCGGTAGCTTGTCTCCTTTCTGGTGAAGAATTGGCTTGGTAGTTTAGTCTGCCCTGTTCCCATGATGCACTGGGCCAGGGACAGACTGATTTGCATATAGCCAGGTTCTGAACTGGGATGGTGCAGTGAGATAAATAACGGTGATGGATCAAGCCCTGATCTTTGGACTGGGTAAGAGTGGTCTGCTTAATTCAGACACTCTGTTCATCACCACCCCCTTTTCTGAAGGGTTTTTGTGCTCCAACATTTCTGTGTGTACCTGCCTGGGCGTGGATTGACTGTCTCGATTTGAAAGCAATAGGATCTTGGGAATATCTTGACCCAGGGGAGGAGGTGAGACAGCAACAGGCTGACCTGCATCTGGAGTGCAGGGGGAGGAGCAGCCCCTAGAAATGAAAAGGCCTGGGTTGCTGCTATAAAACAATTGTCCCATATCCTGCTGAGTGATTGAGAATCCAGACCCCCACTAATCAAAGGAAGAAGGTGTCACTGGCAGGGAGGCACCCAAAATTGGTTTAAACAGGGTTCAATGCCCCCCTGAACAACTTCAAAGCCATTGAGGGGCATATCTATGAGACCTGAAGCCGCTGAACTTTGGAGAATGCCTTGATCAAGATTGAACAAGACTGGGGCTACCTCGTGGTCAAGAGGAACCTTTGCCAAGGAAGAAACAACTGAAGAGACTGAGGGGAAGGACTGAGCCTCGCTGTGTGTTCTTGGGCTGGCCTGCAGTTTGCTGTTTTAACCAAGGAAAGGCTAAATGGACTTTGCTGTGTCCCCCTGCTTGAAAGGACTTTGCTGTGCTGTGTTCTGAAGTAACTTATCCCCAAGGGCCCGAGGTGAGCTGGCTCCCTGTTGCAGAAAACAAACGTTTCCAGGAGAGTCTCAGCGACGCTGTGAGCGTGTGCTTTTTGCAGTCTGAGACCCTCGTAAGGAGTGCCCTTTGATCGTGGGCACCTGGAGTCCAAGCGAGTACCAGAAGACTATGTGTGTGTGTGCTTTTTGCAGCCAGAGACCATCGTGAGGATTGCCTTGGTATCGTACACCAGGTGCTCAAGTGAGTCTCAGTGACGCTGTGTGTCTGTTCTTTTTGCAGCCTGAAACCTTTGTGAGGAGCGAGCTGTGATCGTGCACTCGAAGCTCAAGTGAGTCTCAGCAAAGCTGTGTGAGTGTGCCCTGTAGCAGCCTGAGATCTTTGTAGCAGTAGCGGCCCGGACCGGTCGCCCCGGAGGAGCTGAGCCTCCGGCCCGAGCCCGCCCTTGCCAATTCACAAAGATTGCATCAGAGGCCCAAGTCGCAGAAAGAGGAGAGGAGAGTGGCATACAGTGAAGGGATTGGAAGTATTTAAGGATACACCAGTATTCGCGCTGAAGAAAAACAAAAGCATCAAAGACAAACGGGTACGGGCAAAGACGTCAATCAAGACACCAATACCATCAATACGAACAATGCTTGCATTGGCTCCCATCAAAGGACATCAACGCTGCGGAAATTGCGCACCATGTGCAAGGACTATTGAAGGCATGCAATTCACTTATGGGAACAAAAATGTGAATCACAAAGAATTTACAAACTGCAATACACATAACGTCATATACTGGGTCCTCTGCCCATGCCTCAAGGCCTACATAGGTAAAACCACACAGCCTGTGAAGAAAAGAATAACCCAATACTGTGCGCAAAAAAAATGTCAAGTATTAAATGCAGCCATGGTCCAAACGACATCAAGTGGACAGTCCTGAAACATGTCATAGGCAGCAATATCGGTAATTTACTTGCCGGATTTGAAGTCAAAGCTATCATGTACATGGGTACTACGGAAAATGGTCCTAATGAAATGAATGAGATTTTGCACTGTGTGTAATAGGTGGATGTTGAAATCTTGTAACACACATAAAACAGCTGAGTATGGGGCACACTTCCTCAGAAACACGCCTGCAGCCTTTGCATCCAATGGTTTACAGGAAGCAGGAGCACAGCTCCTGCTAATGGTTGAGGGGAATGAAATAAACTGAGCAGCATGATACACGTTCCTATGACTACAAAAGAAGCGGTTTTTAGACAACAGGTAGTCAGGCGAGGTCAAGCCACGCCGAGAATAACGGAAGCACATCAAGACGTTGAGCCTCACTGGATGCTAGGACGCTGAAATACCTTAGACATAAAACGCTCTCGCTGGCAAACACATGTTTGAAGAAAGGATCAGGTTCAAGACCGGAGCCCTTGATTGAAGCAGGGACCAGATAACAGTACAGAACGCGATCAGTTTGAAGGTAAAATATGGCGCAAAATGAGACACCCTGTCACGCTGGCATGTGCTCTATTGAGCCTCTCGTATCACACTCACAGGGAGGTCACAATATTAAGCATGTCGAGTTCAGTAACTGATCTTTGTTTTGGGGCAACATCTCACCCAACCAATCGCACTGCGATATTGTGCCATCCTAGGCGACATCTTTATAAACGTACTCCTTTTTGTTTCAATGTTTATCCTCTCTTATTTTACTCATTATTCTTATTCTTGACATTGCTTAAATTCCACCCGCGAAGTAAAATCCTGTTTCCCAAGTTTCTTGTGTTTTCACTGTGTCCATCCGGATCTCTGAGAAAGACCACGACTAAAGCATATTTCATTCAGGGCAGCGTTTATTTTCTAAAAACCCAATGCATTTCGTGCTTGAAAGCATATAGACCTCTCTCAATGCTCAACCTTGACTATAAGATCTTGAGCTCTTACCGCACATGACAAATCTAATACATATGGACCAGGCTGGGTTCATACCGGCACGGAATACAGCCATGAATATGAGGAGATTATTACGAGTGCTGGGAGCTGACTACTGCAAAGAGGA
Source organism: Lissotriton vulgaris (assembly GCF_964263255.1). Lineage (NCBI taxonomy): Eukaryota > Metazoa > Chordata > Amphibia > Caudata > Salamandridae > Lissotriton > Lissotriton vulgaris. The sequence continues at coordinate 22,030 of NW_028253572.1, forward strand.
AGCAACTATTTTGACAATAGATATTAAAAAGGCATTTGATAGTCTTGAGTTGTCGTATTTGTTCAGAGTGATGCAGGCTTTCGGATTAGGCCAGGAATTTGAAGCATGGAGGGCCCTATTATTTAGAGACTCTATAGCTCGGGTTTAGACGGGGGAGATCATCTCGGACGAGTGTAGGGTAGAGAGAGGAACATGACAAGGATGCCCGTTATCACCTCTACTGTTCGCGATAGCCATGGAACCGCTGGCCGCTAAAGCCAGGACTGGACGCTGGTACAGCGGGCTGGAAGTAGAGGTACATATTCATTATATAGCCTTGTATGCTGATGACCTAATTCTGTTTCTGAGAAACACGGAAGGAGAACCAGAGGGAGCTAAAGAACTGCTCTAAGCGCCGGAAAAAGTTGCGGACCTTAAGTTGAATTGGAGAAAATCAAGCTTGTTGGAGACACCCCAAGCGGTAGAAGGGATCCAATGGGAAGAGAGATGCATCACATACCTAGGCGTAAAATATATCATGATAGAATGGATCTTCTGGAGGGCAACGTAAGAAAGCTAATACGAGGATTGAAAGCTAATTACGAATTTTGTCGCTGGCAGGCAGGACACCCTTATTAAAGATGGTGACCCTCCCAAGACTCCTCTATGTCTTTGGAGTTCTACCAATATGGGTCCCAGCGGATAGGTGTAAGCAGCTCCGGGCTATAGAGAGCCGGAAGATGAAGGGTAGCACTGACGACCTTAATGAGGCCCAAGGCAGAAGGGGGACTAGCGGTGCCAGATTGTGAATACTATTACCTCCTCGTCAGCCCTCCCCGTCCCAGTCCTAACTACATGAGCATAGCTCCTCCCACCAGAAACTCCCAAGCAACTTGAAACCCATCCCTTCCCTCCAGGCCACTCAACAACCTGTTTTGTTTTTTCTGCGGAATCACTTCCGAGCAGTCTTCGTCGAGGGGGGCACTGGAATTGGCCTCCTATCTGGTAAGTGTGAGACAGGATGCTAAGCGCCCGTTTTTAACCCCTATTGTGCCTGTTTTTCTTTTACCTTGTGGGCATTTGCTTTGAGTCCCTGCTGTAGCGGGACCGTGGGGTTGGGGGTCCGGACTGCCTGCTGTGGGGTGGTGACTCCCTGCTGCAGCCTCCCCTCTTCCGGGTTCGTTCCCTGCTCTAGCCGGTACACCCGGGGAGGGAGGGGGGGTGTGTGGCTGGCTTTTTCAGCGCGCCGAGGGCGTGCCGGATTGGCTTCTCTGTCTTTACATACTCTCGGTGCTCGTTTCTTCGAGCTGTGTTTTCCCCCTTTTTATTAATGCTTCCTGCAATCCTTGGTGGAGTCTGGGGTTGCGGGGACGGGGGGGGGGGGACTGCCTTTGTTTGGTCCGTGGGGGGCCCGATGTTTAGGTTCAGTCCGACTTTGATGTTTTTTCCTGGGTTAAGTGTTCTCTTCCCCGCGTTTCTGGTGTTGGAGCTCCCTCTACTGGCGGTCCAATTTGCTTTATTGCCGTTTTTGGCTGGAGGGATTTGCATGGGGCTTGATTTCATGTCTTGGCCTCTTGCTGCTCTGCTGTGGAGGGGCCCTATGGTGTTTTTCCCTGTCCTTGGCCTGTATCTGTTGTCTGTGAGGGTCATGTGGGGTTTGGTGGCTCTGCTCTCCTGCAGTTCTGCTGGGGCGTTGGGGAGTTCTTACCTCTGGGTTCACTGGTTCCTGGGACGGGGTCTTCTGGGTTTCTTCGTGTCCTTACAGTTGGGCCCTGTTCAGTATTTTCCTTTTGTAGTTGTGGCTTAAGTCTTGGAAGGCGGAAGCTGCTCAGAAGGCGGCCGTGATGAAGATTCCCTTCACGGGCTCTAAGCTGTTTGGGGAGCCGTTGGAAGCTTTGATTAAAAAGACAGCTGAGGACAAAACATTGTTGGCTCCGGTCCGCTCTTCTCAGAAAGGGAAGTTTGCGGGTTATAAGCGGGCTTTTGGGCAGGCATTTCAATCTAAGATGGCTGCTCAGCCCTTTCGTGGTAGGGGACGTGGCCGGGGTGTCCCTTCCTTCCACAAGTCCCGGGGTCACCAAGGTGCTTCCTCTTCTGCAGGTCCCTCCAAGTCGTGACTATGTGATGGATTCCTTGGAGGTGCCGGTTGGGGGTCGCCTCACCTCTTTTTTACCTGTCTGGGAGGAGTTCGTTCGGGATCTGTGGGTTCTACAGGTGGTACGAATGGGCTACAGAATAGAATTTGGGACTCCTCCGGTGGATGTGTTCAAAGCTACCCCTGTTCCCAGGTCTCTGGCAAGATGGCGTGCTCTATTGGACGGAGTTCGGGACTTGGTGTCAAAGGGTGCTGTGGTGAGGGTGCCTGTGAGTCAACAGGGTCGGGGGGTTTACTCAATCCTGTTTTTGATCCAAAAGCCAAATGGGGACTTCTGTCCGGTCCTGGATCTGAAGGCGGTGAACTTGTGTATCCCTCGTCGGTCCTTCAAAATGGTGACTCTGCAGTTGATTCTTCCCTTCCTGTGGGTGGGAGATTTCCTGGCTTCTCTCGATCTACGGGACGCCTATTTTCATGTGCCAGTGCACGCAGATTCACAGAGGTTCCTGCGTTTCTGTGTAGGGGTGGATCACTACCAGTTCCAGGTATTGCCCTTTGGCCTGTCTGCCTCTCCGAGGGTGTTTACTAAAGTGTTGGCGCCCTTGGTGGGTTTGTTGCATGCTAAGGGTATACAGGTTTTCCCTTACTTGGACGATTGGTTGATTTCTTCCTCTTCTTTCCTTCAGGCTCAGTCACATTCCCGGGAGGTTTGCAGTCTCCTTCAACGGTTCGGGTGGATTCTGAACTTGGAGAAATCCCATCTTCACCCCACTCAGGAACTGTTGTTCATTGGGGGGGGTGTTCAACACCAGGTTGGGGAAGGTCTTCCTGTCGGAGCCCCGCAGACTGACCCTTGTGCACGAACTGAAGAAGGTGTTGGGGGCTCGGTCTTCCACGGCTCGCCAGTGGTTGCGTGTTCAGGGGCTGATGTCAGCAACTGTGATGATTGTTCCTTGGGCCCGCTTACACTTATACCCCCTTGTGAATCATCTTCTGGAGCATTGGGATCCGGCCTCTCTGAATTACGAGCTGTTGGTTCCGGGGAGTGTGTCCATCGCCCGGGAGTTGTCCTGGTGGCTGGTGGATCGGAACCTCTTACAGGGCTCGCCCTTTGTGTCCCAAGTGAGGTTGGTCCTGACGACCGACGCCAGCGTACTGGGTTGGGGTGCGGTCTTGGGTCAGGAATCTGTGCAGGGTCTTTGGTCTGTGCCGGAGGCAGAGATGTCCTCAAATTGGCGGGAATTGAAGGCGGTTCAGTTGGCGTTGTCTCATTTTCTGCCTTGGGTCCTCCAGAGGGATGTGATGGTGCGGTCGGACAACACGGTGGTGGTGTGTTATATCAACCGCCAGGGGAGCGCGAGGGTGGCTTCCCTCAATTTGTTGGCTCAAAGTATAGGCCTGTGGGCGGAGTCTCACTTGTTGTCTCTGAGGGCTTTACATCTGCCTGGGATTTTGAACTCGGAGGCGGATCGCCTGAGCAGGGTGTTTCCCTCCCTGTCGGACATGTGCCTGTCTCAGGAAGTCTTTCGTTGCCTGATGGCCCGGTTCGGGGTCCCGGTGGTGGACCTGTTTGCGGCCCACGGGAACGCCTTGAGGGAGACGTTTTGTTCTCTGGTTCGCTCTGCCGAGGTTTGGAGGGTGGATGCCCTGTCCTTCCGGTGGGAGGGGGGCCTGATGTATGCATTTCCCCCTATTGCCCTGCTGCCGCGTGTTCTGCTGAAGGTCAAATTGGATCGGGCTTCGGTGATCCTAGTGGCTCCGGATTGGTCCAGGCGGCCTTGGTTCCCTCTGTTGTTGAAGTTGGCTGTGGGGCCTTGCTGGAGGTTGCCGGTGGTCCCTTGTCCCTTGTCATTTCCCCCTCCGTCTCTGGAGTGTCTGGTCCGCCTGAGACTGGCGGGTTGGCTGTTGAGAGGATGAACCTTGTGGCGTTGGGGTGTTCTCCTTCTGTGGCGGAATTTATTCAGAGGTCCAGGCGCCCTTCGACTCTCAAATCCTATGCCCGGCATTGGGTTTCTTTTCAGTCTTGGTGTACGGCGCGTGGGTGGTCTGCATTGGAGGTGGATCCGGTACTGGTCTTGGACTTTTTGAAGGACGGCTTTGACTTGGGTCTGGCTGTGTCCTCCCTGAGGGCTCAGTGGGCTGCTGTTCGGGCCTTTCGGGGTTCGGTCTGTGACCCGGTGGTTCCCCTAGTGTCCCGTTTGTTGCGGAGTTGCTTCCTTCAGAAGCCTGTCATTCGGTCCTTTGCTCCTAGTTGGGATCTGCCTCTGGTTTTGGGGGCTTTGCAGGGGGCTCCCTTTGAGCCTCTACTGGAGGTGTCTTTGAGGTTTCTGACGATCAAGGTGCTGTTCCTGGTGGCTATTACGTCGGCTAGGCGGATTGGGGAGTTGGGCTCCTTGCTTCGTTCGGCCCCTTTTTTACGTTTCTTTCCTGATCGGGTGGTACTGCGGTCTGATCCTTCCTTTGTTCCCAAGGTCCCTTCCTCTTTTCACTGCTCTGCGGATCTGGTTTTGCCTGTTTTATGTACTGATCCTCTTTCAGAGGTTGAGGTGCGGCTGCACTGTTTGGAAGTTCGGAGGGCTCTTGAGATCTATTTGTTGCGTACTGGGCCGTTTCGTAAGGTGGAATCCCTTTTTGTGACCTTTGGCCTGGCTGGTCAGGGTCTTAAGCCTTCTGGGGCTACCCTCAGTCGTTGGCTACGATGGGCTGTGGGTGCTGCGTATGAGGCCTGTGGTGTGTTGGCTCCGGGGTCTGTTCAGGGAAGGTCGACTCGGGGGGTGGCGGCTTCCTGGGCTTGTTTTCAGGGGGCTTCCATGGCTGAATTCTGCAGGGCTGCTACCTGGAGTTCTCCGCACACCTTTATGTCCCATTATCGTTTGGTGGTTGGGGGGACTGGTTCTGCTGGGTTTGGGGACGCTGTGTTGCGTTCTACTCCGGTGGTGTGACTTTTCTGTGTTTTAATAAAGTCTGTTTTTTGCTACTGAGTGAAGCCGATTATTGCTTTGGTATCTGCTCATGTAGTTAGGACTGGGACGGGGAGGGCTGACGAGGAGGTAATGACCGGTTACTCACCGGTAATATTCATTACTCCGAGTCGTAGCCCTCCCCGTCCCAGTCCAGGTTCCCATCCCTCCCTCCCTGTTTCGGCTTCTTGTGCTTGTTGGGTACAGGTTGTTGATTGGCAGGTCACAGGGCTATATGCCTCAGGGTATGGGTGTGGCCTGGAGGGAAGGGATGGGTTTCAAGTTGCTTGGGAGTTTCTGGTGGGAGGAGCTATGCTCATGTAGTTAGGACTGGGACGGGGAGGGCTACGACTCGGAGTAATGAATATTACCGGTGAGTAACCGGTCATTACATTGCAGCTCAACTGCAATGGCTAACGAAATGGGTGGCCAGTAAACTTCGGGGAACAGTGCAGCAGGGAGATGGATGCCCTGCACCAGACCTCCTATCTAGGATAGTGATGAGACTACCTGTATCAGAGAGAGAAGTGTCTGCGGATGCACATGTGATCTACAAATGCTAGGTCAGAAGGTCGCGGAGAACTAAAGCGAGACGCCCTTATGCACCAGATTCCATTAAAATATTGTCTGGCATTGCCTCCCAGAGCGGATTGGAGGTGGCTAGGGGCATGGGAGGAAGCTGGAGTGCTTACCATAGGACAATTATACCAGGATGGCATGCTACTTTCGAAGACTTTAGCAAGCAAAATAGGATACCGAGGAGCGACTTCCTGCTTCATGCGGCTTTAACTCCTGAAATGCCTATAAATTGGGGGGCTGGTTTAACTGAACCTGGGTTAGAAAAAGGTTGCCAATATGTGGTGTCGGCAGCACAGACGTTTAAGGCGGTCACCTGCTTATATAGAAGGTTCAGACGTACAACACTCCTCCCACTTAATGAGCTCCAATAGAAATGGAAAGAGGACTTGGGATAACCTATACAGGAAAAAGCATGGGGAGAGCTAACAGAAAGGGTCAGTAAAGTCACTAGAAATGCTCGATTCCAGCTAGTTACTTTTTACGTATTTCATAGGGCGTCTCTCACTTGAGGGTGCATCAATAAGTACTTTTACACGGACACAGCAGTGTGTCCCCGTTGCGGTGTAGTAGGGACAGAGTTTCTGCATATGTTCTGGAGTTGCCCAGAAATAGAGAATTACTGGAGGGAGGTGACGTAAATCCTAGCGGAAATTACAGAGAAAGGGTTAACTATGGCAGCAGGATACTGCTTACTGCACACATTTCCACATACTTCTAAGAACATGGTCACTAGCAAATTTCAAGACCTATGTTTAGTATTAGCGAAGAGAGATATTATGAGTCACTGGAAAGCAAGTGGAGGTCCAAACATAAGCAGATGGAGAAAGGAATTTTTGTACGATTGGCAGGTTGCGAGGGGCGATTCGCTTACGAAATGCTCGACATACTGGGAGCGAGAAGGCGTTAGAAGCAGCCAGAGCGTGGGAAGCCTTAACGATGCAGTTAAACAGCTCAATGATATCTATGAAGAGGGTAACCGGGAATAATCGAGGGCAGTTGGTTGTACACAGGCATGGTGGTCCATGCATGGGGGGAGAGAGAGAAGGGAAATATGCCCCCAATAGAAGCCTTATAAAGAAATTGGAAGACAAGGGAGCTGGATGGAGGTTTCTGGAGGGTGACCCGGAGAAGGATGCAGATGCTTAATAACACAAGACACGCCTGGGGGAATGGGGTAGAGCTAAATTAAGTGGGAGTTATCTGACAGGGGTTAATTTACTTACGGAACCATTTATTAACATGTGCATAGCAAACATCCGATACAGACGAAATAAGGACATTTGGACACCTGCACAATAATACCGAAATGTATATTCATGCCAAGAGAATCCTTATGTTCGATCATTCAATAGAGAAAATATAGCCGATGTACTGTGACATGTCTTCCAAATGCCTAATCTAGTTTGCTTACAAAAAAAACCGAGGGCTAGGCTCGGCCCAAAGGTTTTAAATAAAGGTGCCTATGAAGCTTGGAGCTAGTGCACGTAGTATCCAGGAAAATGTGGTGTATGATTATTGCTGGTGATTGCAATGCCCGCCACGAGGCTGGGCCTCGGTGTTGACCCTGCTACACTGGCATTGAGGAGGGATGACCCTTGCAGTGAGCAGCTTCGTGACAGTGTGCACACACATATGGCGTGTGCTGCTCGAGAGGCCTGCCTGCACATTGCTAACAGAGAAATGCCACGTATGCAGCAGTGGTGGAGGCCTAGGATGGTTTCCTCAAAGAAATGAGTGGGGGAGCTGCTGATGCACTTGCCACAACAAGCCCAAAGCAGCACAGTGAAAGCATGGTCCATCGGTGCGTGTAAGGTGAGACAGCCAGCAGGGTGATTTGGTGCGTGTAAGGTGAGACAGCTAGCAAGGTGATTCAGAAACAGCACACCTGTGATGATTCCAGAACCTCAGAAGACAAAGGCACGTCTCTTTAACTGGGGTGGAAAAAGCTTCCTATACATTGCCACCAGGTTGTGTAATCAATTGCCACTTTCACTGAAAAATTAATCAGACCTGATATCCTTCAGGAAGAGTCTGAAGACCTGGATTTTTTAGGCCTAAAGATAAGCAGTGATTAGTTCTCTTTCTTCGGATTCCCCATTGTTGGCAGGAGATTGGATGTCAGTGCCTAGACGCCTCTGCGTATTAGTGCGCTATATAAATATATAAATAAAGTGAAGTCATCCCATGTGGGTGTGCACCGCCATCAGGATGGTGGTTGCCCCTGACACAGATGATACAGGTAAAACACTAAGACAATGATTGTATAAAGTATGTCTAGGGTGTCATTGTGCCTATGCTGGTTACACAATTGTTATATCAGTTCATAGAGTTCATTATTTATTACTGTGTATTTCTTACTCCTGCCTTAGTGTAAATGTGATCGTGTTTACTGTAATAATTCTAAATGTCCAGTCTTGTTCATAATATTACTTCGGAAAACACAAAGTGGAAATTAATTTTAGCAATTTACAGATGCGTGTAAAGTTCTTAATTTTGATTCAATCCATATGGTGTAAGGGTATGTTGATCAAAGATGTGTTGTGACTCCCTTTGCCTGAGTTTACGTTCTCTGTCGCCACCTCTTTCCTGCCGTTCCACATTCTCAATTGCATAAAATTCAACTTTTTCCAGTCTCCTCAATGGTGTAGTTCCATATGTTTGGCCACAGCGTCAGCGTTACTGAGATTCTTTTCACTGCTGCTCTCACATGTTCTAGGATGTGTTTCTGGAGCTTGCAAGTGGTGTTTCCAACGTATTTGAGGGCACACAGGCATTTAATTATTTACAGTCCAAATTGGCTTCTGCATATTATGAAATGATTGAGTTTCCAAATATTACTTGCCAATTTGGTTTCTTTTAAATTTTTGGCAATTTGGCACACTTTGCTGTTATTTTGAAAAACCCTTTTTGTTTCAGGCAATCGATTGATTTACTGCGTTTCTTCCGGAAACGGCTGTGGACTCATTGGTCCTTAAAATGTCTTGCTCTTCTAAAGGTTACGTTAGGGCGTTTACTCATTAGTTGAACCACTGTTGGTTCCAATTGTAAAATATTTCAGTTTTTTCTTAGAATATTCTTTATTTTTTTCACCTCCATGGAGTATGTGGTAATGAGGCGCATTATATCAGATTTCTCACTTGCTTTTGGTTCTTTTTTCTTTAGCATCTCCCTCCTCGGATTCACTGCAGTTCTATTCGAACATGTTGTGGTTATAGCATCTTTGTTTGAATCTTTGGGATGTCATGTTACTAAGTTAAAGCCATTCATCTTCTTGCTAAAGAAAAAAGAACAAAAAGCAAGTGAGATTTCTAATGACCTCGGTAGAGCTGTGACGTCAGTGTTAGAGCAGAATGCAATTAAAGATTGGGTTCGAATGTTGAGTTCGTAGTTAGACACACGCACATAAAAACGTGTTTTGCTAAGATCAGTGTGAGGCATAGTCAATAGCGGGTACCCAAGCTGGGGAAGACTATACATGGCAACTGAAATACCTTTTAGATAACTAATGAAGTTGTCTTCACGGAAAGGGGGCAAGATTGTTTCTAGGTATTTGTTAAGGACTATCAGTTTTAATAAATGCTATGATCCACTCCGATGTAGTATGGCAAGTTAAAGAATTACATTTTTGGAATTTCGAAGAGATTTTATCATATTTTAACACATTTTGCGGTTCGTGCATGGGCTCGTTAAGCCAGACCCATGGCTCGCTCGACTCTCCCTGTTAATTTGTCGGCTCGCCCATCTCTAACTAGACAGCCAAGTAAACGGTACCATGAGGAGTCTGGTTTCCACTTTCACTCGAGTCAGTAAGGGCTACCGCGTGCACAAGTGTATTTAAAAATGTTTGCATGCACTCAATACGCATAATCAGTACTTTCCTGTACTGAGGCGGGAGGACTGATACCTACCTGTCTGACCGACCTGGACAGCCGTAGAAGCTGTTCCAGGTAAGACACTAAACGTTCCCTATTACGGTGACATCAGGACAAGCTGCAGCTAAAGATCCATCCAAGCAGAATTTCGCATTCCGCCGGAAGCTGAGCCTGTCAAGGAGGATGTACAAGCTCATTGGCAGCAAACATCCTCCCGATTGGCTCATGTGCTAGCAGGGGAGTGGCGAAGTCTATGACCGAGGGGAAATATAATAAAACACATTTGTGCATACCTGATTAGGTTAGATAACGTGACACCTTGTGGTGATGCAGGACAGTCCCTTTAAAGGTTAGTACTACAGAGGTACTTGTTATTTTGAACGGCTGGACGGAGCCAGCGACATTCTGTTGAATAAGTCCCTCTTCTCTTTCTACCACAGGTGGCTCCGGAGAGGACTCGCCCTCCTCTCTTCTGGATCTTGTGCCTGTCCCGCCCTTTGGACCCCGGTCACCCTGCAGTAGATTATCTGACATAGAGGTACTCTGTGGTTTGGAGAATGGAAGCCGGCACTTTACCCCTGGTGCTAGGAATAGATTTGGGAACCACCTCTGTCAAGGCCGTGCTGCTCGAGCTCGTCTCCGGTGACGTTATTAACAGCAGCTGCAAGGACACACATGCGCAGACCACCAGCAACCTTTGCCCTGAGGTGAGAGGGCGGGGCTGCAGATTAGGAGTTTGCAGTACAGAGTGTACTGTACTACCTGCTACCTAAAATTATCCCATCCATGGGCGCTGAAAGAAGTTGGGGTGGTGGAAAGGGGGCATGGTAGGGGCTGGTGTTGCTAATGCACCCCCAAACTAACAGCAAAAACATGAACTGTACAGATATTTCAAAATATATAAGAACTTGGGAAAGCACAAATAATTCACTTTCTTTTGTAATGCTGGAGTGTTATGGAAACAAATATTGTATCACAGCACCACTTGGTGATGTGCAAATGATAAACATTCACTGAAAACCCAATTTCTACAAATTATCATTTGTGCTCTGTATAGGTTTATCCGTAAAAGTATTTGTCTGTGTACATTTAGGGGCAAATTCAATGTGAATGACAGTATGTTCAACTCACTCAACAGAGAAGTATTAAAAAACACACACACTATGCTCCCACATATCCAGAGTCTTGGATAAATATGTGGATCGTGTGTTGATCATTGTAGGAGCAGTACCTACTAGGACGTACAAAAACACAAGGGAAGACAACATGTCTTAATACTGCCCTCACACACTTTGCAGTGTCATGCTTCATCATCAAAACCTTCATCATCAAAACCTTCAGTATGTCCGACATTAAAGCATTTATTAATACTTTATTCAGTAAATCTTAAACTTTATTTCAAAACGATCATTTTATTAAGAGATCAGAAAAATCGCCTGTTATAGAATTCAGTTAAAGTTAAGCAAAGAACAGATAGTTTCAAATCCACTCGAACCTAACATCCCTAACTAACACCCTCATCTTATCCTTTAGTCCTGCAAAGCAAACAAATAGAAAAATGACAAAGTCTTACATCCAGGAATCGGTCAGCAAACGGGCAGCATCTCCAGTAGAAATCGGAAAGGCGACCCCAACCTTACAAAATCAGGGGTTTTTATACCTTATTTCTCAAGCTAAATCTATCTAAAATGTAACTTACACCACTTATTCAGACCCTGATTGGACAAATCAGGGTGGGTGAGCATCATCTCACCATTACGACATCATTTTCTCAACATGTCAGCGAAAAAATAAAGGGTTATTGTTTAAGACAGTTCGTGGCCTAGGCGCTTCCTCGCATTGGAAACATCCATCAATTTTCTCAGGCTCTGAGCATTACATTGTCCATGCTTGGCACTCATCCTAGGTTCCGGGCTGTAGTAGCCTTGAACTTTTCTCGAGCACAAGCAGTTCACTCTGACTTGCAGGATTTTGACGCGCCTGCACTGTCCAGCTCTTGCTCACAGTTTAGTCAAGCAGCCATTTTCGTCTAGGCCTCAGAGGCCACCTTTTGAAACTATCATGAAAACAAACACAAATTCATGTTAATTATTGAATTTTAATCCCATTCTGTTTACCTCCCACCATGCTAATGTTCCCATTAGTTATTACCTAGCAAATAAGGATGTATGACGTTACGACGCGTACCGTCACAACACGTGCTGTTACAGCGCATCTTTTACAATGCAAGTCGTGAGAACGACTTACGTTGGGGGCGCGGATCGAGAATAGTATAATTTACTATTCTAACACCAGTCCCCGTGGACACTAGGGAAGATGTTGGAATCTATACTACTATAATAAAGGAAGAACTTTCAGCCTTTGAGGCGGGTAAATTCGGGAACCACAGCGCCAATCCACACACCCGATACACCGTTGGAATCGTCAGGGTGTGTAGATGGTTATAGGCTATATAAATGAAAAAAAAAACGTTATTTAAAAAATTTACAGTAAAAAAAAAAGTAGTCCCTCCGAAGTAGCGCGGCTGGGAAACATCCTTTACAACGAAACTTTTACCACGCAGTGCCTTTACGACGCAACTATTACAACGCAAACCATTACAACGCATTGCGCTGGGGGGCGCTCTAGGATAGGGAATAGATTTAATTTACTATCCAACACCTTCCCTATTGTCCACGGGGACTGGAGTTGGAATAGTAAATTAAACTATTCACTATCCAGCACCCCAAAGCACTATGCGTTGTAAAGGTTTGCGTTGTAATACTTACGTGGTAAAAGCATGCGTGGTAAAAGCATGCGTTGTAATGTCATACATCCAGCATGGCTGTGACGTGCGTGCTCACGTCAGGAGCGCAGGGAGGAGCGGCATCCAGGAGCGCGATGAGGAGTGGCGGACATGGCGCGGGGGAGGAGGGGTGACGTGAGGAGCAGCGGACAGGCCAGCGGCGGTGCGAGCAGTGGACAGACGGGAGGAGCGGCGGCTGAGGTAAGGGGACCCATGTCGGGGCAGACGGGCCGGGCGGGGGCCCGGGCTGCTCGACAATGTCGGGGCAGGTGGGGGTCGGGGAAGCCTGTTGCTCTCGGACAAGGTCGGGACGGGCTGCTAGTAGTAAATATACTATTCTTAATCCTGTAGCGCCCTCCAGCGCAAGTCATGGTGTTGTAAAGGACGCGTCGTAACAGCACTGCGTTGAAACATCCGCAGTGTAAAGGATGTTTCCCAGCAAATAAGCCACATATAAGCGTTTTATACTTACATAAACGACACTCTTTTTACACAAAACGTGTACAAAAGCACATTTAAATAGCATTTTACTATTTTCTAAGCGGCACATTAGTTCACAACACAATAACATTACATATTAGCTTGTTTTAACGCAACATGCAAGAAAAATTAATATTCCCCGTGTATAATAAGAAAAATAATGTATGCATCTTACTCTATGGGCGGTTATTTTCACAAAACATGCAATTACTAAATATAATTGATTCTAGGACATTGACTTCAAGAGGGGTACAAAAACGTTTTTGTTCACCACCTCGCTCCATCAATTCCCTTATCTGGTGATTTATCACCAAATAACTCCCAAAATTTTGTAAAATTTAGCAGAACATGTTCAAAATTCTTTTGTTAATATTATCTATACTTTTGTCTCTTTCTCTTTTGAGTCTTTGAAAAACTTCTCTTTTATCTCTTCCATTTCTATTTCGTTTCTTTTCTTTTCTCTCATTCTTGCCTGATGTTCTTCATTCCTTTTCTTTATAGGCCTTCTAAAATCTCTTCTACCTTTGTATATACAGCATAACCTTATCATAAAGATTACTATCACTAAGATTGTTATCGGTATTAGTATTTTACCTATAATTGAACTACCTATTTCTTGAAACCAATGCTTAATTGCTGAGAAACGTTTACCCAGCCTTTCAAGGACACCTTCAACCTCCAGTGGTTCAATTTCTCTATGCAAATCTGTAATATTTGTAATATATTTTTCAATATTCTGACTTTTATCTGGAATATAAGTACAACAATGTTGAACTCTCAAAATTCCACAGACTCCTCCCTCTTTAGCTAAAATTATATCAAGAGTAAGTCGATTTTGCATAACCATAGTTCTCATAGCAATCATTTCAGTATTTACCATCAGGAATCCTCCTGCTATATCTGTTGATAATCTATCAACAATTGTGGGCAATTTTCTAATTCTATTTGCATTGAACGAAATTCCCACTGCTGGTATCAGTGCTCCAAATACATCACCTATTATTTCTAACACACTTTCTCGTCTTTTTCGACTTAAAACTTTACCTATCTCATGCTTTCCATTAGTACTCCTATCTACATGAAAATTTTTAGGAAAGACCAAACCCACATAACATGTCCCGTACCAATGGTCATGAAGTCTATAATAAGCTCTATTCCCACAAATGAAATAAATTCCAGGAAAAAAAGGATCATTACCTCCATTAAATCCCCAACCCCCTAAAATTCTGACTGGCACCCACAAAATAATTGTCATACATAGTATTGTCTCTTCTAATACAACATTTTCCAAACATTGGTGCATATATATTAATTGCTACATTCACATTTTTCTCCTCAATGTTCTCATCATTAAACGTGTAATATTTAGACTTTGCATGTTTCATTTTCTCGTTTCTTTTATAAGCAATTCTTCTTTCCTCAACCATGTTTAAGAAAGATTTCTCTTCAACTCTCATTTTACATGTTAAATTATGAGTAAAAGCATACTCATGTGTTAATTCATCTACTTCTAGAAAATATTCTTCCATTACTTCTGCACGTTTTCCTTTATTTAGTGTATTATCAATCTTTAACTAAGCAAATATTTCATCTACATTGGAATAATGATATTCCAGCTTCCCAGTTTTATAAAACAAACTTGCAATTGCACTACACGTTACTCCATATGTAAGAGGAAGGTGGTGATAGGTCACCCCTTCTGACACTGATGCTGGTAATTTTACACAAACATAAGTCATCAACATTCATTGTTTTAATATACTCAAGCAATAACTTTGAAAAAGTATTCTTGAAAAATCACTCATGGATCTATCTTGATGCAACTCTGGCTTGAGTTTCAGGTACCTTTTCTTTCTCAACTTGCTTACTTGAACTCTCATTCGTTTTTAATTTTGTTAAATTAGTTTGAAAAGGAATCACAATAGCTAAAATTATCCAAAATACAATTAACAATCCCATACATAGTGTAAAACATCTGCACCATTTTCTAAAAATAGAACATTTTGTCTTGTGGTTAGTCATTGCCATTTTCCCTAACACTGTTTCTTCGACCTTATGTAACCTATAAATTTCACACCACGCAGCACTCTAACAAGTTTTCTTCGACCTTGTGTCAATTTCTATTCTAAATTATGCTACGTTTAGGTTTTATAACAAGTTTTCTTCGACCTTGTGTCAACTCTGACCTCTCCTATATTTACAAAAATCGTCTCACAGGACTTCAGGCTTTTAACTTTAATATCATATACTTTGAGCACCTATCTCTTTTCTCTTAGTTGACCTTTTTACTCACTTTTCCCAATTGACTTTGGGTCGTACAGATTTTCTTGACTACTAGTTACTTCAACAATTGGTGGCAGGACTATATATGTCCATTCAGGTGATTTGTACTTCTGATTTGGACGTCTTACTCTCTTTGGAATTATCTCTATTTTCTTTCCCAGTGTCTCCTTTTGACTGGTCATCTCGTTCACTTGATCTTCTTGCTCTTTTGTTGTGTTTACTATTTTGAATCTCAATCCTCCAGCTTCTTTAGGCCAATTGTCTCCTTTGCAGACTTTCTTAGTCTTTGGCTCTACAGTGTTATGCTCCACTCTCCAACCTCTTTTTCTTGTGCTTTTTCTCAATGGAGTCTCATCTGCACTGTCATCAGTTTCACTTTCTGTGTCTTCCACTGTATCATTGATTATGATCTTCACAATGTCTTTGTCTTCATCAGATTTTGTTTTCTCTATTGTTACTCTGTTAGGAACACCTTCATAACTGGTACTTGGAATCTCTCTATCATGAGTTACTTCCTCTTCCCTTGTTTCAGGATTTCTGTTCCTGCTTCCAGAGTCTTCACTTTGCGTTTCAGCCTTCTCTTTTTCAACAGTTATTTTATGTTATTTTATGTTATAAGTACTTGTATAGCGCGCAGCTGCCCCAGCTAAGGGGTGTCCCGGCGCTTTAACCAGACAGGAGAGTCGGCTACCGCAGAAGTGGACTGGCGGCTATAACATAACAGAGCAGTTAACAGAAAAGGTAGGTTTTAATAGCCCTTCTAAACCTCAGAAGGTCCTTTAGACCACGGACCTGGGGTGGTAGAGCGTTCCATAGTTTCGCTGCAAGGTAGCGGAAGGAGCGTCCTCCCATCCGCGCATGCTTTATTCGGCTGACCACCACCAGATGCTGACCCTCTGAGCATAGAGTTCACCGAGGGATGTAAGGGGTCAGGAGGGGACAAAGCATAGGAGGAGAAGCAAGTTTCAAAATTTTAAATGAAAGACATAGGGTTTTGAATTTGATCATCTTATCCACGGGCGGCCGGTGAAGTTTGGTCAGGGTACTGGAGACTGAGTGGAACGGGGGAGTCCTATCAAGGCTCTAGCCACCGCGTTTTGCACTTGTTGTAGTCTTCCCACCTCGGCCTGGTTGGCCCCTAAAAGTAGAGAGCTCGCATAGTCCAGTCGAGATAATATAGAAGACTGCACTATGATCTGACGGGTGGGAGGGTCAAAGAATTTTAAAATTGGCTTAAAGTTCCGAAGAATCCCGAAGCACATGGCGGTGACCTTTTTTGTGTGGTGGATAAAGTTAAGCGAGGAATCTAGCCAGACTCTGAGGTTTTTTACCTCATTCTTAGGCGCGGGAGGATTCCCGAGAATTTCAGGCCACCATTTATCTCCCCAGGCAGAGACATCCCTGCCTAGGAGTAAGACCTCAGTCTTGTTGGCGTTAAGCTGTAGGTAGTTGGATGTCATCCAGTTAGTGACTGCTGTTAGGCCTAGTTTAAAGTTGGAAGCACTCATCAGTCATCACTCAGCAGTACCACTAGCTGAGTGTTGTCCGCATAAGAGACTATGGAGAGCTCCCACTGTTTGGCGACCTCAGCCAGTGGCTGGATGTAAAGATTAAAAAGCGTCGGGCTGAGAGCCGATCCCTGGGGTACTCCCTGCTCAATTAAACGTTCTTTTGATAGAAACCGGGGTGGGGGGGACTCAGAAGGAACTTCCGGTCAGAAATGCCCGAACCAGTCTAGCGCCTGTCCACAGATCCCTGCTGCCTCCAATCGATACAGCAACATCTTGTGTGAGACGTTTCGAAGGCAGCGCTGAGATCTAAAACGATCAGCGCTGCCGTCTGACCGGAATCCCTGATGGTCCGCAGATGTTGCGTTACACTCAGGAGGGCTGTCTCGGTGCTGTGCCCCGCACAGAAGCCATGCTGAGAGGCATCTAAAGTGGAGTTGGAGCAGAGGAATTTCGTTAGAATATTATTCACGTGGGATTCGGCCACCTTAGCTGGCCAGGGTAACAGTGAAATTGGCCTAAAATTTTCCGGTTTTGTGGGGTCTAGCGTGGGCTTTTTAATAATAGGGGATACCCAAGCTTGCTTCCATCTAGTGGGTATGGTGGCAGATGTAAAGGATGAATAAATGATTTCACGAAGGGGATTGAGTATGAGCGTAAAGGGTCTGCAGGTGAACCCGACTTGATGTTCCAACAAAGTCTGAAAAAAATCGTCCTGATTTAGGTCAGGTAAAGTCGTAAGTTTATTTGTTGGCCCGCTGCTAGCGGGGGTTAATCCGAGAGTAGCTGGGAAGGAACTGTAGATAGTTTGTACCTTGTCAATAAAATAGGAGGCCAGTGTTTCACAGTGCAGATAAGAGGCAGTTGTTGCTACAATCGCTTTTTTGGCGCTAAGGTCTTTCAGAATTTTAAAAATAGCTTTCGAGGGGTTCTGACTAGCCTTGATCTCATTGACATAGTAGGTGGCTCTTGTCCTACAGATATTTCTATGGTAGTTCTTTTGTGCAGCTAAGTATTGGGTTTTTAACAGCGGGTCATACGTTTTCCTCCATCTACGCTCAGCAAGCTTACATTCCTTCCTAAGGGTGGTGAGCCTCTCATTGTACCACGGGCTGGACTCCTGAGTGCGGGCTCTAATCCAGTCAGCTGGTATCAGTGAGTCTAGAGCTTGGGACAGCCAGGTACAAAAGTTCTCGTAGCCCTGCTCTGTGTTGCCCCCTTCTTCAGGGGGCTCAGCTTTGAGCAGGGCATAGAAATCTTCCAGACTAAGTTTTCGCCAAGGACGTTTGAGTACTCGTTGGGCGTTGTCATGTATAGGAAGTGACATAGTCACCAACATGTGGTCGGACCAGGGAACTGGGATAGGTCCCTCAACTGGGACTTCCTCTAAATTGGAAAAGACTGGGTCCAGGAGGTGCCCTCCCTTATGCGTGGGGCTCATGACTAGCTGACGAAGCTGAAATGCTGCAAGGGCAGCTAATAGGTTGCTAATTTTGTTATCTGTAATGAGATTAAAATGAAGGTTAAGATCCCCAAAAATATTGAAATTAGCAGTCGTTATTGCTAGTGAACATACAGTTTCTACAAGGGCTTTAGTGAAACTATTGTCCTGTCCAGGAGGTCTATATATCAGAAGGCCTGATAACGTTAGGTGGCGGTTTATCTTAATGCTATAACGGGCACACTCGCTACCCTGAATGTCCATTTTAATGAATCGGCATAGGTATTGCGATTTAAGTATGACCGCAATGCCTCCACCCCTAGACTGTCTATTGAGAGAGTACGCAGAGTATCCCGGAGGAGTGGCCAAGTTAATGATCGTGTTCATGTCATCTTGGAGCCAAGTCTCTGTAAGGAACAGGATGTCTAGTGAGTGTTCCTTAACTAGATCGTGTACTTCCATATGATGGTTGACCAATGATCTAGTATTGAGCTGTGCTATCAGCAATCGTTGTTGTAAGCTGGTACTAGCAAAAGGGGGGAGAGCAGTGGGCTTAGGGAGCGTGTAGCCACAGATACATTTAAGGGTGCCCCTTCTGTGTCGGGGAAGTCTTGATACACGATGTTTGTGAGTTGTTAAGGCTAAGAAGTGTGTCCCTGGTGTAGGTATATGCAGCCAGCTCATCACAGCCACGGTCCCTGGCGAGAGGTGACGTACTGGCGCGGACGGGCGCAGACGGGCTTGTCTTTGGCGCGTCTTCGGCAAGCAGACTGCGCACCCGCTGCGCGCGTCCGCTGCGCGCCTTAATAGACATCCCCTTATAAACCAAGGGCCCGTCTGACTGGTGAGTGGTGCACAGCGGAAGTCAAATCACTTCTGGTGTGTTCGGCAAAACAACTTCCCTCCACAACAAACTGCTGAGGCAGCGGTGGACCCGGGAAGCGACGGTAAAGTTAAAAGCAGCTAAGCAGCTGAGTGCACAACAAATTAAAATAAAACGGCAGTGTCAGGCAATAGCTTTACACGCAGCGCGCATCTCCTACTAGTAATCAGCTGGGAGAGCGGGCTGTTGCTTCTTATGTAGCACCGCCCGGGCCCCTGATTGGTGAGTGGTGCACAGCGGAATTCAAATCACTTCCAGTGTGTTCGGCTAAACAACTTCCCTCCACAATAAACTGCTGAGGCAGCAGTGGACCGGGGAAGCGACGGTAAAGTTAAAAGCAGCTAAGCAGCTGAGTGCACAACAAATTAAAATAAAACGGCAGTGTCAGGCAATAGCTTTACATGCAGCGCGCGGCTCCTACTAGTAATCAGCTGGGAGAGCGGGCTGTTGCTTCTTATGTAGCACCGCCCGGGCCCCTGACTGGTGAGTGGTGCACAGCGGAAGTCAAATCACTTCTGGTGTGTTCGGCTAAACAACTTCCCTCCACAACAAACTGCAGAGGTAGCGGTGGACCTGGGAAGCGACGGTAAAGTTAAAAGCAGCTGAGTGCACAACAAATTAAAATAAAACGTAAGTGTCGGGCAATAGCTTTACACGCAGCGCGCGTCTCCTACTAGTAATCCTAGTAGGAGTTCCTCACTTTCTCTTGCATCTTTACTGGTGCATGTCTTTACCGATTCTCGATCTTCAAGTTGATCTTCTGAATCTGGTATCTCAACAATCTCCCTTTCACCTTCACCTTCAGACGCAGAACTGGCTTCTGATACTTCCAGATGTCGACGTTCTTGTCGATCTTCAGTATCTGGATTCGTCTCTGGTTCACCTTCAGAATCAGAGTCAGTTGTACTTTTACTGTCGTATGGGTATTCAGGTTCAGGCACACAAACCCACCTTTTCAATCCAGCACACTTGACTGCAGTGGTGCTAACCAAGATAACTGGACGTGGTTTTTGCCACCTTGGTACCAAACAATTCCTTCTGCGATGAACTTTCCTCTCACCCAGTCCCCAGGGACTAGATCATGAGATGGATTTTTCTCTTTGGGATTTGATTCAGTTCCCACCTGGTGTAGCACAGAAGTTACCACGTCAGACAGATTTTCGCAGTAATCCAGTATGATGTCATCATTAATTGTTAATAGCTTATTAACTGGTACATAGGCCTGTCTCATCACCCTGCCCATCAAAATCTCGTGTGGACTTAATCCAGTTTTCCTGTCAGGTATGCTTCTTAGTGTCATCAAAACAAGTGGCAAAGCATCAGGCCACTTCATTCCTGTCGCCAAACACATTTTAGCAATTCTATTTTTAATTGTTCCATTTACCTGCTCAACTACCCCTGAAGCCTCAGGTCTATATGCACAGTGCAGCTTCTGGCCAATGTCCAGAGCTTCACAGATCATCTGCATCAATTTGTTTTGAAAATGCGGGCCTCTATCTGATTCAATGGTCACTGGAAATCCAAACCATGGTATTATCTCACGTAAGAACAGTTTAGCAACAGTTATTCCATCATTCCTCCGCGTTGGAAAAGCTTCCACCCATCGAGAGAACAAACAGATTATCACAAGAATATATCTAAGTCTGTTGCATGGAGGTAGTTCAACAAAATCCATCTGAACTCTTGTAAATGGACCACCCTCCCGTCCTATGGTTCCCAGGCTTACAGCAGTTTTCCTGTTTGGATTGAATTGCTGACAGACCAAACATCTTTGGCACAAACTCTCAGCAATCATTCTAAATTTGGGGTTATACCAAGTCTGTCTAAAGAGACGTATCATGGCGTCTCTACCAATGTGGGCTTGACCAGGGTACATTCGGGCCATATCTGAGATCATGTTATCAGGCATTACTGGTCTTTCCTCTTTGTAAACCCAAATTTCATCTTCCTCCCTTTGTCTGCATCTTGATTTTAGCCAGATATCTTTTTCCTCTGTTCCTGCCTCTTCCTGCATTTGCTTCACTTCCTGCCAGGTCTCTGCTACAGTGGTTGGCATTAAAGGACTTGGAACATGTTCTTCAGTTTTTTCCCGATTTATTGGAATTTGATTCTTTGCGCAGTGCTTTGCAATTTCATCTGCATAATTATTTCCTCGGGTGATATAATCTTCACCTTTTTTATGAGCAGAACATTTCACCACAGCCAATTTCTCAGGTAACTGTATCGCATTTATCAATGTCCTCACAAACTCTGCATTTCCAATAGGTGTTCCTGCAGAGGTAAAATAACCTCTTTGGGACCATCAAAACACCATTCTCTGTTCTTAAGCATGATCCATTCACGCACATTACAAAATCTGATTCAAGCAAAGGTTCATCCTTGATATCTGGATGAGGCTTTGTACAATACTCCAGAACATCCAAACATTTGTGATCAAGCTCACCTTTTACTTCTGCCTCAATAGTATCAGGTAACCATGTCGATGGGTTGACATTCACACATCTAGTAATTGCCACATTTTCAGCTCCCAGAATTACTTTTTCATAATGGGTCAATCTGCTGTTAGTTAGGTACTGTGTTTTTGCTCTTGTGAGGAGAATCTCCACTGAATGAGGTACATATAACCTCACAGGAAATCCCATCACAATTCCTTCAATTTGTTCCGGACTTACACTTGTTGCTGCTACTACTTTCAGACATCCTGGCAAGGCTTTTGCATCAGGGTCCAAAACAGTTGAGAAATACGCCATTGGTTTTCTCATTTTTCCATGTCTCCGAATCAACACTGACAAAGCACATCCTTCTAGCTCACTGCAGTACAGTTCAAATTCTTTCTCATTATCAGGCATTCCCAAAGCTGGTGCTTCACACAACTTAGTTTTTAGTTGTTCAAATGCTTCCATCTCTGTTTTAGTCAGAACAATAGGGTCTCTGATATCTGCTTTTGTCAATCTCTGCAACAGTTTTGCGATCAATGAAAACCACTTTCCACTGTCTGCAATAACCTACCATTCCCAAGAACATTCTCACCTGTCTTTGTGTTTTAGGTGGCTGCATTCCTTGTATCATTTTAATTCTCGCAATGGTGACCTGTCTGATTCCTTTAGCAATCTTGTGACCTAATATTGTTCTTCTTTCTGACAGAACTGTAATTTTGATGGAGACACTTTATGTCCCTCTTCAGCCAAATGATTCAACAATGCTACTGTATCAGCTATACAGGCATCCTTTGTTTTTGATGCGACCACATGATCATCAATGTACTGAACTAACACAGACTCTCCAGGCATGCTCAAGCTTTCTAATGATTTCTTTAGCAGTTGATTAAAAATCGATGGACTCTCAGTGTATCCTTGTGGAATTTTACACCATGCTAGAATACGATTTTGGAAACGGAACGCAAAAATTGGTTGGCTTTCTGGATGCAGTGGAACAGTAAAGAACGCATTGCACAAGTCAATCACTGTGTACCATTCTGCATCATGAGGAATCTGGTACAAAATCACTGCTGGATTCGGAACAATCGGACAACATGTGTGTGGGCGTGGGCGTGGCAGGGGAAGTGGAAATGGGCTCGGAAACAGTAAGAGGCTGAAGACCCGAGTATATTTTTAAACTGAGTTTTATGTTCAGGGTGCGCCGGGTTCGTAATGTGAGTCTCTCTCGTGCAAACTCCAGGTTGTCCGTGGTGACGGAGTCTTCAGAGTGAGATATCTTCTGTCGGGTGTCTGCAATTTCTCCTCCTCTACGCCGTTTCCGGACCGTCAGGGGAAAAAGAGACCAACAGAGGGAAGCCGTTAGTTTAATGGCCTGATACCGGCGTACCCGACTTAGGACCGAGTGGTAGTGAGGGAGCACCAGTGCTTTGTATAGAATGGACGTGCTCGTGCTCAGGGTGGGAGAGTGTGAGGAGTACGGGATGGGTAAGGAGGGACGAAGGGTATGGGAACAAACACGGGAAAGGCACACACTGGGGTATCTACAGTATTTACAAAGGGGCGCTCTTTTTCCCCACCCAGGCGGAACACGGGGTCGTTGGCCTCCTGGCTTTCCTCCGCTCTCGTTTCTCTCGTCCTCTCCGTTTTCTCCTTTCTTCGTCTCCGGTCCCGCTTCTCCGCTTCCTTCTCCGACCTCCGGGGTGATGACACACCTCCCATACAGGACTTCCTGCCCTGTGTCCAGTCTGGAGCCATCGACGTTAGAAGGGGGCGTAGTCTCGTCTCGTTCGTTGTACGCCCAGTTAAAGGCGCCGGGGTCGTTTTCATCGTCCCGTTCCGATACGCTGTCCCAGTCTGCCCTCGGAGTATCAGTCTGTGGGGAAGCGAGGGAGTTAGGGACAGGGGTCCACCAGTTCTCAGGGCCTCCAACCCCGACCCCGTTACAATGGGACAACAATTTTATTAACTTTTCTCAGGTCCTGCACAATTTCAAATGTTCCATTTGGCTTTTAAAGTCCCATAATCGGTGAATTACAAAGACTGCTCTCAATTTGTCTTAAAATTCCTTGCTCAATCATTTTGTCAATTACTGGAGTAATTCCTTCAATTACCTCTGCAGTCATTTTATATTGAGGTATATTCAGGTAACTTACACCTTCTTTTATGGTCACTTTCACAGGATCAACACCCTTCATCAAACCTATATCTTTTCCAGTGAAATCCCACAAGCTTTCTTTTACTGCCTCTTTCAATTCAACCAGAATTTTCTCTTTATCAAAAACAGGGAACAGTTTATCCTGTTCTGCTTCAACCATGAGCATTGTCAATTTATACAAACTGTCTTCATCTGGGGTCTGCAATTCTCTGCCATCTGGTGAACAATATATGGCACAATTAATTTTACACAGTATATCCCTACCTAGCAAATTAACAGGACTGCTGTCACACACCACAAACCGATGCATATCCTTGTATGTCCCAATCTCTATTTCAACTGGTTTTGTCAAAGGAGTATTTATTTGTCTATTAGCTACACCTACAACCTGGATTATTTCACCCGAGAGAAGAAGATTTTGAATTTCCACTGATCTAACAGTAGAACGGGTAGCACCAGTGTCCACTAGGAAAGTTATTTCCACATCATTCACTTTTCCGCTCACAAATGGACCTGACTGATCTACCTCAAGAGTGGCTCCAAGCATACTCCTCCCTCAGGCACCGTCAGAAACTTTCATCCGGCTCACTGCCATCCTCTTCTTGCAACCAATACTGAAGACACGCATTTACTCTCTGCAGACTTTTTACATGCTCACCTCCACTGAATCCTGTCTCTGCACTGAATCTCTGCTGATTCTCACTGTATGGCAGTGGCGGCTGCAGCACCTGACTTTGCTGGTTTGCTATCTGCTGTTGTTGTGGTTGCTGTTGATTTACCTCAAACTGCATCTGCGAATTCAAGAATGTATTTTCGGTATTAACTCTTGGCGGACACTTACACTCTTTCTTCCAATGTCCAAACTTGCCACAATTAAAACATGGGAGTTTCTTCTTTAATTCATCTATGCTTCCCACTAATTTTGGTTTTCCTTTAAAATTTCCTTGATTCCCTGCATTCTTATTTTCTATTTGCACCACTTGCTGTTCTGCAACCTTCACTTGTGCCCACATAGCTTTTTCTTTCAACTTTTGTTTAGCATCTATTTATTCACTGCAATACTTTGCCTGTCTCAGTACCTTATCAACTGAGCTTGTTTGCCAATCCATCATGCTATATTTAATCATGTCTGAAATTTCTGGTCTTAATCCATATACAAATCTATATATGAAGTGGCTCATATCTTTCTCATTTAATTCTTCATAACCACTGCACTGTTTGAAAACTAACAACAATCTTTCATAAAATGAATGTACAGATTCTTTCGGCTCTTGCGTTGTTCTGTCTATTTTTACCCAATCAGTTTCCTTTGGAGGTATTTTATTTTTCAACCATACTATTACTTGTTCGTATTTTCTCATCACATCTGGTGATGGTGCTCCTGTTACTTTGTCCCTTGCAAATTCTTCTATTGTCCAATCTACTGCAATCTTGCATTCTGTCCATAAATCTGCTGGCACTACTATATCAAACAATCCATCCAGATCAATCCATAAAACTTTTGACACTTTTACAAATCTGTCAACCTGTCGGTACCATTCTACTGGTTTTTCTCTCAATCTTGGGAAATCATTTGTGAATGATAAAATATCCTGTCTAGTCCAAGGAACATGTATAGGCATGGGCGAATTTTGCGAATTGGCAATTCGCAAATTTGCGGATTTGCGAATTGGCAATCCGCAAAATTTGCAAATTTGCGGATTTTTTTATTTTTGCGTGTTTGCGAGGCGCTTTGCGTGTTCGCGGGTGTTCGGGAGGCGCTTTGCAATTTCGCTGTTTTTTTTTTGCCTGCTTAATCACTGCCACCCTCTTGTTTTTTATGCCCATCTGCCCTCTGTACCACTTGTTTTTGTGCCCTTCTGCCCTCTGCCCCACTCATTTTTTGTCCCCTTCTGCCCTCTGTCCCACTTTTGTGCCCTTCTGCCCTGAGCCCCACTTAGAATGGCGCCGGCAACCTGCCAGCGCCATTCTAAAATAGCTAGAAATAGCTTCAACAGGAAGCACTAATAGATAAAGTAAAGCAGGTGCTCCATTTGAAGGTCAAATTAAGTTACACAATCATTAATCACCCCAAGTTTGGGGTGATTAATGATTGTGTAACTGAATTTGAGCAGCACCTGCTTTACTTTATCTATTAGAGCTTCCTGTGGAAGCTGACTTTTGTAACTATTGTAGAATGGCTCTGGCAGCTTGCTGGCGCCATTCTAAAAGAGTTACAAAAGTCAGCTTGAACTTTTGACCCAATCTGTTCCATTCGCGTATTTTCGTTCGCGGATTTTGCGGGAACTTCGCGAATCTCGCAGATTGCGAATTTACCGAAAATCCGCGAGCGGAACGGATTTTCCGCTCATGCTTAAACATGTACATATCCTCCTCCAGGTATTTCTCTCATGGGCACTCAGTTATTACTGCTTCTTTTCTCTGATCGGAAAAGCTAAAGTGAATTTATCACTGTTTTCTTCTCTTTTCTTTATCCATTTGAGTCTCCACTTACTCAGATATCCCCATTTTCGCAACAACACAATTAATTCTTTTATCTGACCTATTCTCCCAGCTGTATTCAGATTTTCAATGTCTTTCTCTACGAAATCCATTCTGTACGATTTTTGCAATGTTTTGAATTTTGAAAATTCCACTCATTCACTAGATAAATCTTCTAGTTGGTCATGCATTGTTTTTGTTCTCCATGTGATGCTTTTGCACATAAACATAAGTTACTCATCCTGATATGTTTTTAATCTATCCGTTCCAATTGTTCCGATTATTAATTTTTCCATATCTACAGTTTCGCTACGTCTAATACTATTGGTTCATTTTCTTTCAATTTTAAAGTCTTAATCCAGTCACTCAATTCCTTTTCTGACGGTCCTACAGGAGTGTGTATCAGATCTAATTCATCTAAACTTTTCTGTGGAGATACAGAGTCAGATTCTGCACCAATCGGATAACTATATAATGAGCTTTGGTTAAGAGTCAATTCAGGTGGATTTATATTAACAGTCCTTTTTATTTCTGACAAATCAGAATGAATATTTCCTCTCACTTTTTGTAAGCCTTGTTGCAATGGGATTGTCAAACTTGGTTCTTTTATTCTTTGATTTTCAAACACTGGTATTACCGGCCCTATCGTTACATGGACAGTCACTGCTTCCATGTTTTTAGTAAGGTTCTGAATCAATTAATGTGCAGAACGTTCATAATCAGAAATACTTGGTTGCACATCACTTCGAATTTCACTACTTTGTACAATCATTTGTACTGGAGTACCTGCAATTCTTGCTTCCGCAACAGGAGTGTTTGGAACATATCTAACCTCTACCCTGTCTGGCACATCTTTTAACCCCTTGCATGCTGATGACGGAGCGGTTCCGTCATCAGCTACGGGTGAGCTGTGCTGATGACGGAACCGTTCCGTCATGACTCCGCCCGCGCAAGGCGGAGTCAGCATGGGCGGGGAATTCCCGCCGCACGCAAGGGGTTAAATTGGAATATTGTCTTGGGGTTTCACTAGTTCTCTCATTTGTAGATGGGACACTTGGAGTAGTCCATAATGAATTTGGCTGATATCGGGGCGGTCTCCTATTTAATATTTCTTCTAACACAGCATTCTCCGATTCACTATCACCATAACTCCGATTCACTGTCTCTATATTCTTCTTCTTTTCTGTACATTTCCAACTCTCATATTCATCCGCTACTCTAACTGGATACATGCCATCGCACATACTACCATTTCTCCATCTTCGCATTCTAGCTTCATGTGTCTCTCCCCACAAATCTTTACCTCTACCTCTTGGTCTAAGATGCCTACTCAACCTCTCACTTTCTATCTGATGCATCACATCTTCCCATTCAACTAGTGCTTCAAACTGAGTTGGTCTAGGTCTCGGGTCAAGATTCATCATTTTGTCTCTCAAATTTCTCAGAATTGCCAAATCAAACGATCCTCCTTCTGGAAAAGCTAACACACCATCATCCTTAGTATACTGTACCCAATTCTCTAACCAAATACACGTATGATAACCATATTTTGTCAACATATAAGAAGGTGGTGTTTTCGGCGAACCAAGTATTTTTCCCTCTCTCGTAACTACCTCTTTGTCCTTTACAAACATGTTTTTCAGCCTTTTAAACCATGAAGGTTTCTTCTTGTCATCATCATAATAGTAGTATGACATTTTCGGTAAACTTTCCTTCCTTCAAAAGTTCGCGTACTATTCTGTTGCTGATTCCGTAACACCAACCTATCACAGCGCGGTTCGCACTAATGCACCAGTAAGAACACGATACGTCACTATAGTGCTTAACCAATAGCTTTTGCTGCTTTCTGTGATGAACCTATCGGTTCCTACTCTGTCCTGGTCACGCGGACCAATCCTAACGCGACACTTTTGACATCACCAGCGCTCCGGCTTCTGCAGCGCCGACTGACCCCTCCTTTACAGGGTTTTTTCAGAAAGCCGTATTTACAAGAACATTGCAAATTCAGTTAGTAACTTATACAACACAATTCCACGAATCTGTTTCGCTAATAAAGTGATAGAATTTTCAATCACACAAGTATTCTGTAACCGGAGTAGACGACGCTTACCTCCTCAGAATTTTTAGACTCGCCGATAACGCAACACTACTGGCTCTACCCTTCTATCAGGCAATAACGAACTCGCTTCTCTAGGAAAGCACATACAGAGATCTTTTTCACCTCCTTAGAGACAGTCCCAGAGTTTCACTTGAACGCATATTGCAATTTCATTTACACACGTTCATACAGAAATCCCTTTCTCAATTATACATGAACTCTGTGTTACCAGTAGGCAGCACTCCCGTCTAACCCACCACAGAATTCCTCTATCGTTAGCAAAAGAGAGAAGCCACTCCCTTTACCCTTCAATCAAGCTAGGGTTAAGACCTACTAATTTCTTCAGCGATAAGTTTTAGTCAGGATACGCAATGATCCCTATGCTTGAAAGCTGAGATTTCATAGACTGCCTTTGCTATACATTTATCCTTTCACACCTAAGGTCCCTAAACAGTGATATGTGACAATACCACCGCAGTATATGACAATACTACTTCTTTGAAACAAACTAATGCACTGTGCGACTTTACCTTGCCACACTTCCTCCGTCTGCAGACAGAGGCACTGGCTTCACCCTACTCTATGAAGCCTTTTCAAAACTACATATAACGTAATACAAACTCAACAGATGTTAGTCATAATTCTGTATATCAAACTCTATACATAATCCTAGCTAATTTCCTTAGCAACAAGATTTAACTGCTACACTTTATTTCAAAATGATCATTTTATTAAGAGCTCAGAAAAATCGCCTGTTATAGAATTCACTTAAAGTTTATCAAAGAACAGATAGTTTCAAATCCACTCAAACCTAACATCCCTAACTAACACCCTCATCTTATCCTTCAGTCCTGCAAAACAAACAAATAGAAAAATGACAGAGTCTTACATCCAGGAATCGGTCAGCAAACGGGCAGCATCTCCAGTAGAAATCGGAAAGGCGAGCTGCTGCTGCCGCATATTTCCACTCTCATGAGTGACATTTGTATCCAGGGAAGCATGCCGCGCTCCATGAGAGAGGCAATGATAGTCACTATTCTAAAGCCGCACAAGACGCACGACGAGTGCGGATGATACCGGCCGTTATCGTTGCTGAACGTGCACACTAAGCTTTATGCCAAAGTACTAGCGACAAGATTAGCACTTCTGGCCCCCGAATTAGTGGCCCCAGAGCAAGCAGGGTTTATACCTAGCAGATATTTGACGTACAATATAAGAACGGTTCTAGGAACTATTCAAGATGTTAAGCAGGACGTGACGGCTGCAGCTGTATTCCATGACATAGAAAAGGCGTTTGACTCGGTGGAATGGCAGTTTCTACTCCAGGTATTACGACGGATGGGAATTGGGGAGCCCTTCCTGCAAATGATTGGCGCTCTTTATAAAGGGCCCTCGGGTAGAGTGTGAGTCGGCAACGCGATCTCGCGACCCTTCTACATAAGCAGGGAAACTCGTCAAGGGTGCCACTATCCCCCCTGTTATATGCACTAGCGGCAGAACCATTGGCCTGCGCCCTGAGAGAATACCACAGCCATGAGGGCATACGATTTCCAACCTACAAAATAATAGTGTCCATGTATGCGGATGACATGCTGCTGTACGTGCATGACCCCACGACTAACCTTCCCCCGCTGCTGAGAGGTAGTCCACTTCGGTGCGCTTTCCGGCCTCAAAGTCAACTGGGCAAAATCCATTGTTTTTCCTCTCACGCCAGTGACTAGGCAGGTGGAGATGGAATACCCCCTCCAGTGGTCCGAAGACCCGATTAGGTATCTTGGAATACAACTTCATACAGACCCAGACCTGCTCATCAGTCAGAACTACGTTAGAGCGATTAGCAAACTGGAAGCTGATATAGTTCTCTGGAGTAAATTGCCTCTCACTTTGATGGGCCGCATAGCCATTATGAAGATGGTGGTCTTGCCTCGTTTTCTGTTCCTCTTTAATGCTCTTCCAATAGTGCTATCTAAGGCCTTTTTTCAGCGGCTGACGAGTCTCATGATCAGTTTAGCGTGGGCGGGAAAGCAGCCCAGGGTCAAGTGGTCGACACTTACTCTGCCCTACAGCATGGGAGGCCTGGCAGCCCCAGACCTTGAACTCTATTACAGAGTAGCTCAGGCGTCGCACCTGCACACTTGGGTGCACGGAGACAAGCTGATCCCGCATGTCCGCATGGAGCCACTCTTCGCGCACCCGCAGCCACTCCCGGCCACGATTTGCATGCCTTTGGATCGTAGAACAGGAGTGCTAGACTCCATAACCGCTACCACCCATGCATGGCACTCACTCCTACAACAACAGGGGGGCGCGCTACTATATTCACAAGATATGCCACTGGAGTGGATGCTCTGGCTTCCACCTGTGGGTGAGAAGGGTGTCACTATTGAGTTGACGAAACTAGGTCTTCACCGGGCGGGCGACCTCTTCCAGGATGGTGTGGCCAAAACCTGGGACCAAGTGCGCGGCAATAGCAGAGAGATCCCTATGCTACAACGCTTCCAATTCCACACGGCGCGGAGTGCACTTTTGGAGCTGCTTGGTCCGGACATGGCAGAGCCCCCAGAAGTCCTTGAATTGACATATGTCATCAAGGCCAAGGAGCCTCGGAAGCTAATCACAAATCTGAATAGGGTAGCAAGGTCGCAAGGAGAGCACAAGCTTATGAAAGCGAGACTGGCATGGCAAAGAGACCTGGAGACTACATTAGATGACGCGATATGGCGGTACTGCTGTGAAAGTACGAAGCGGATATCGCTTAATGGAAGGCATAGGTTGATCCACTTCAAGTTCCTGCAGAGAGTGTACTACACTCCGGAGAGACTCCATAGATACGGTCTGAGGCAAACGGCAGACTGTCGAACGTTGCCACGCCACTAACGCTGAATTCATGCACTTGGCGTGGAACGCCCTGGCATCCAGTCTTTCTGTGGTGACGTCTTTTCGGAAATGAGCAAAATCCTGGAGGTAGACATGACCCCAGAACCGGGCTTGGCGCTCTTTGTGCCGCTTTTGGCCGCCATAAGTGTAGCAGGGTATGCTCAGACGTGAGTCCCTTGCTCACTTTGCCACTGGATTCAAGCAAGCCGGGCTGAAGACGGCTGGAATGCCATGAGACCGGTCCTCGGAAGCTTGTTTCCGGTCCAGGGAAGACATGGCTTGGCAGTTCGGGCTGGACTGTTCCCATGAGGCACAGGGTCAGACTGATTTGCATATAGCCATGTCTGAACTGGGGTGGCAGAGTGGGCTAAAGAACAGTGATGGATTAAACCCAGATCTTTTGACTGGGTGTGATTGTTTGATTGATTCAGATGCTCAGTCCATCACCACCCCTTTTTGTACCGCTTTTGGCCGCCATAAGTGTGGCAGGGTATGCTCAGACGTGAGTCCCTTGCTCACTTTGCCACTGGATTCAAGCAAGCCGGGCTGAAGACGGCTGGAATGCCAGAAACCGGTCCTCGGAAGCTTGTTTCCGGTTCAGGGAAGACATGGCTTGGCAGTTCGGGCTGGACTGTTCCCATGAGGCACAGGGTCAGACTGATTTGCATATTGCCATGTCTGAACTGGGGTGGCAGAGTGGGCTAAAGAACGGTGATGGATTAAACCCAGATCTTTTGACTGGGTGTGAGTGTTTGATTGATTCAGATGCTCAGTCCATCACCACCCCCTTTTGTACTGCTTTTGGCCGCCATAAGTGTGGCAGGGTATGCTCAGACGTGAGTCCCTTGCTCACTTTGCCACTGGATTCAAGCAAGCCGGGCTGAAGACGGCTGGAATGCCAGAAACCGGTCCTCAGGAGCTTTTTTCCGGTCCAGGGAAGACATGGCTTGGCAGTTCGGGCTGGACTGTTCCCATGAGGCACAGGGTCAGACTGATTCGCATATAGCCATGTCTGAACTGGGGTGGCAAAGTGGGCTAAAGAACGGTGATGGATTAAACCCAGATCTTTTGACTGGGTGTGAGTGTTTGATTGATTCAGATGCTCAGTCCATCACCACCCCCTTTTGTACAACTTTTAGCCACCATAAGTGTGGCAGGGTATGCGCAGACGTGAGTCCCTTGCTCACTTTGCCACTGGATTCAAGCAAGCCGGGCTAAAGACGGCTGGAATGCCAGAAACCGGTCCTCGGAAGCTTGTTTCCGGTCCAGGGAAGACATGGCTTGGCAGTTCGGGCTGGACTGTTCCCATGAGGCACAGGGTCAGACTGATTTGCATATAGCCATGTCTGAACTGGGGTGGCAGAGTGGGCTAAAGAACGGTGATGGATTAAACCCAGATCTTTTGACTGGGTGTGAGTGTTTGATTGATTCAGATGCGCAGTCTATCACCACCCCCTATTGTACCGCTTTTGGCCGCCATAAGTGTGGTAGGGTATGCTCAGACGTGAGTCCCTTGCTCACTTTGCCACTGGATTCAAGCAAGCCGGGCTGAAGACGGCTGGAATGCCAGAAACCGGTCCTCGGAAGCTTGCTTCCGGTCCAGGGAAGACATGGCTTGGCAGTTCGGGCTGGACTGTTCCCATGAGGCACAGGGTCAGACTGATTTGAATATAGCCATGTCTGAACTGGGGTGGCAGAGTGGCCTAAAGAACGGTGATGGATTAAACCCAGATCTTTTGACTGGGTGTGAGTGTTTGATTGATTCAGATGCTCAGTCCATCACCACCCCCTTTTGTACCGCTTTTGGCCGCCATACGTGTGGCAGGGTATGCTCATTCGTGAGTCCCTTGCTCACTTTGCCACTGGATTCAAGCAAGCCGGGCTGAAGACGTCTGGAATGCCAGAAACCGGTCCTCGGAAGCTGTTTCCGGTCCAGGGAAGACATGGCTTGGCAGTTCGGGCTGGACTGTTCCCATGAGGCACAGGGTCAGACTGATTTGCATATAGGCATCTCTGAACTGGGGTGGCAGAGTGGGCTAAAGAACGGTGATGGATTAAACCCAGATCTTTTGACTGGGTGTGAGTGTTTGATTGATTCAGATGCGCAGTCTATCACCACCCCCTTTTGTACCGCTTTTGGCCGCCATAAGTGTGGCAGGGTATGCTCAGACTTGAGTCCCTTGCTCACTTTGCCACTGGATTCAAGCAAGCCGGGCTGAAGACGGCTGGAATGCCAGAAACCGGTCGTTGGAAGCTTGTTTCCGGTCCAGGGAAGACATGGCTTGGCAGTTCGGGCTGGACTGTTCCCATGAGGCACAGGGTCAGACTGATTTGCATATAGCCATGTCTGAACTAGGGTGGCAGAGTGGGCTAAAGAACGGTGATGGATTAAACCCAGATCTTTTGACTGGGTGTGAGTGTTTGATTGATTCAGATGCTCAGTCCATCACCACCCCCTTTTGTACCGCTTTTGGCCGCCATAAGTATGCTCAGACGCGAGTCCCTTGCTCACTTTGCCACCGGATTCAAGCAAGCCGGGCTGAAGACGGCTGAAATGCCCGTAACCGGTCCTCGGAAGCTTGTTTTCGGTCCAGGGAAGACATGGCTTGGCAGTTCGGGCTGGACTGTTCCCATGAGGCACAGGGTCAGACTGATTTGCATATAGCCATGTCTCAACTGCGTTGGCAGAGTGGGCTAAAGAACGGTGATGGATTAAACCCAGATCTTTTGACTGGGTGTGAGTGTTTGATTCAGATGCTCAGTCCATCACCACCCCCTTTTGTACCGCTTTTGGCTGCCATAAGTGTGGCAGGGTATGCTTAGACGTGAGTCCCTTGTTCACTTTGCCACTGGATTCAAGCAAGCTGGGCTGAAGACGGCTGGAATGCCAGAAACCGGTCCTCGGAAGCTTGTTTCCGGTCCAGGGAAGACATGGCTTGGCAGTTCGGGCTGGACTGTTCCCATGAGGCACAGGGTCAGACTAATTTGCATATAGCCATGTCTGAACTGGGGTGGCAGAGTGAGCTAAAGAACGTGATGGATTAAACCCAGATCTTTTGACTGGGTGTGAGTGTTTGATTGATTCAGATGCTCAGTCCATCACCACCCCCTTTTGTACCGCATTGGTAACTCCAAGCGGCTACCAGTCGCAATTCACAGACTCACGGATATGGGGATGCTAATGGCTAAGAGAGTAGTAACACACTGCTGGATGAGAGGACCGCTCCCAACCAGAACTAGATGGGCGCGAGACATGTTGTACTGTAGCACCCAAGCGGAGAATTATAGCAAATTGCTGCCCCCAAAGAGACGCCCTAAAAAATGTTGGGCATTGTATCAAACTTACCTTAATGGGAGGGAGCGAGAGGAATCTGACAGTCCGGAGACGGGGACCCCAAATCGGCAAGCAGACAATGTCTCGGAACCCGAATTTTGGGCAGTGAGATAGGAGGGCTGTACACATGATCCAGAGATTGCTTCATGGAGCGTGACAGAGACGCGGAGCGATGCAGGTACTGGTTAGACGGGCGGGGTGGCAAGGCGGACACACTGTTCATTCCAAGGCTGGCTGGGACATTGTAATTGGGACACACATTCCGGATAGGATAGCTCTGATGGGGCGCAGACATTGCTCAGGGACATATTGGGAGGGGGTGTGGCTGTGGAACAGACCTAGGCAACACTTTGGCAATTACACATTTATCATACATGGTGAACGTTTGGAGGGAGGGGTGGGGGGGGGGGACAGGGCCACTGATTGAGTTGGGAGTTAGATTTAGTTAAGTTATGGCACATACGCAGTTGTCTTTAATCTAAGCCGTGGAGTAGAGAGGAGGGAGGGTGGGGACGAACTATTGGAGAAAACGATGAAAACACGTATTACAACTGCACCCTGTTCTTTTGGCGGTGATAACTGTGAATTTGTCAGCTCCTGCGAGGAACACGCCGCCGGACCCCCGGGTTGTTGGCTGATGGGCTGTGTACGCATGTGTCTATTGTTTACTTGGAATATATATACCGCGGCCAGCCCTAGAGGTTGTAGGCCTGGAGCTGTGTATCTGAAGTTCGTGGCAATAAAAAAAAAATCGGAAAGGCGACCCCAACCTTACAAAACCAGGGGTTTTTATACCTTATTTCTCAGGCTTAATCTATCTAAAATGTAATTTACACCACTTATTCAGACCCAGATTGGACAAATCAGGGTGGGTGAGCATCATCTCACCATTACAACATCATTTTCTCAACATGTCAGCGAAAAAATAAAGGGTTATTGTTTAAGACAGTTTGTGGCCTAGGCGCTTCCTCGCACTGGAAACATCCATCAATTTTCTCAGGCTCTGAGCATTACATTGTCCATGCTTGGCACTCATCCTAGGTTCCGGGCTGTAGTAGCCTTGAACTTTTCTCGAGCACAAGCAGTTCACTCTGACTTGCAGGATTTTGACGCGCCTGCACTGTCCAGCTCTTGCTCACAGTTTAGTCAAGCAGCCATTTTCGTCTAGGCCTCAGAGGCCACCTTTTGAAACTATCATGAAAACAAACACAAATTCATGTTAACTATTGAATTTTAATCCCATTCTGTTTACCTCCCACCATGCTAATGTTCCCATTAGTTATTACCTAGCAAATAAGCCACATATAAGCGTTTTATACTTACACTAGCAGCCCGTCCCGACGTTGTCCGGGTATGAATTGCTGCCGGCCAGTAGTATATTGTTTTGTAGGATTTCGTTTAGATAGCATTTCTTATCTGTGACAGGCCTGTGAAACGCTCCGATTCACAGTGCACTGCTGAGGCACTTAAGAGTGCGCGTTCCGTAGTGTGTGAACTCGAGTTTCCCTACTTGATTTTTCCTTGCAATATTATATAGCTCGACAACATGGCATGAGCACAATTTACATTACAGAAGAACACATTAATTTGTGGTAGGCACGGGGAGACGAAGCGATTTGCCTGGAATCACAGGATGTTGACCTGATGCCGAGATTCGAACGTAGCTCCCCAGCTCTAAAGTTCGCAATTCTAGAACTTGTGGCGGGAGGTGTGTCTAAAAGTGTATGAGGGTGCTGGCCATCAATGAGAGAGACCTGTGCATTTTTCAAATGGGTGGTGAAAAAATATGAGTATGTTGCGGGAGATGCCGCCGTGCCACCAATGTACTTACCGGGGAAGGGTATACACCCATTATTCCGCAATTTTCTTTCTGCATACCATCACTCTGCACACTTTCATTACGAAAGTACCATGACTCCGCAATGCCATTATAACGCATGGCATTACATTTTATATGCTTTTACCACGCATATATTTACAACAAAATTCGTTGTAAATGCATGAATGGTAAAAGCATGTTTTTTTTAATGTTTGGATAAGGTAAGTATGGGTATAGGGGTATATGTTTGGGGTACTGAGGTATATGTTTTGGGGTGTTTGGGTATTTTAAGGGTTCAGATATAGTTTTGGGTTATGGGGTACAGGGGTAGTTTTCGGTTTAGTGTTAGGTTTGGGTTTTGGGGTATAGGGGTATTTTTAGGGTTCGGGGTAGGTTTGGGTTTTGGGGTACAGGGGTATTTCAAGGGTTCAGGGCTAGGTTTTGGTTTTGGGGTACAGGGGTATTTTAGGGTTGAGGGGTAGGTTTGGGTTTTGGGGTACAGGGGTATTTTAGGGTTGAGGGGTAGGTTTGTGTTTTTTTGGGTACAGGGGTATTTTAAGGGTTCAGGGCTAGGTTTGGGTTTTGGGGTACAGGGGTATTTTAGGGTTATGGGGTAGGTTTGGGTTTTGGGGTACAGTGGTATTTTTAGGGTTCAGGGCTAGGTTTGGGTTTTGGGGTATAGGGGTATTTTTAGGGTTCAGGGGTAGGTTTGGGTTTTGAGGTACAGGGGTATTTATAGGGATCAGGGCTAGGTTTGGGTTTTGGGGTACAGAGGTATTTTTAGGATTTAGGGATAGGTTTGGGTTTTGGGGTACAGGGTATATTTATAGGGTTAAGATGGGTTAGTGTTTAAGGGTGTTGGGGTATTTTAAGGAGTAAGGGTGGGTTATGATTATGGGGTGCAGGGGTATTTAAAGGGAGCAGGGTGGGATTAGCACACAATATGAGACATGGCATGAAGGGCGGAACGTACCACACGCCCCCAGCGTTTGTCACGCCCCCAGCACACGCCCACAGCCCAACGCAGACACGCCCACAAGGGACTACTTTGCTGGCACGGTTCTTATACCTTTTAAATGTATATGGTGGGCATCTGCATAGGCTATGTCCTTCTGCTGCAACTGCCCTTTCCAATGCTGTATTGGGTGTTGTGATTGGTGCTGTGGTTTCCTGAGATTACCCGCCTCAAAGGTTTGGGCTCTCTCTTTATTATATTAGTATGGATAATCGACCCTCTTTTTACACAAAACGTGTACAAAAAGCACATTTAAATAGCATTTTACTATTTTCTAAGTGGCACATTAGTTCACAACACAATAACATTACATATTAGCTGGTTTTATTTCAACATGCAAGCAAAATTAATATTCCCCGTGTATAATAAGAAAAATAATGTATGCATCTTACTCTATGGTTGGTTATTTTCACAAAACATGCAATTAGTAAATATTATTGATTATAGGACATTGACTTCAAGAGGGGTACACAAAATTTTGTGTTTTCCACCTCGCTCCATCAGAGGCAGGTGTTTAATAGATTTTATGGAAGAATTTGAAGTGGATTAAGCACAGCCTATGGTTAGGTGAAAGTGCCCCTGTTAATTTGAAGCAAAACTCCCATTTCCTATTGACCATAGGTACTGTGACATTCATTGACCATTTATGTGGTTGGAGCCTCGTACATTAGATTGCTATTTTGCATCTCCCTGTAAAGTCTAGAAACCACCTTTTTCTGTGTTGGTGCAGTGAGCATCTTTTCTGGTGGAGCTAAGGCCAAGTGGGGGTGGCGGACTGTTCGCAAGCAGCTTTGCAAGCCATACACACTTGCATGTATAAAATTATGTCCAGCAGTGTGTGGTCTCTGTGAGCGCCAGTTTTTTTTTGAGTGATATGAAAATGTCATTTGGATAGAGGTCTCCCAGCGTCGGCAGGTGTCCTTTGACTAATTGTTCACTTGCCTTGGTGTTACAGGTCATCAGTACTGTTGAGTTGTTCATCAAAGGTTTGATGGGGCCGGTAAAAGGAACACTGGTTTTGGTTAGCGGTATGGAAATATTAGTAAACCAGTATAGCAGTTTAACCTGAACTACCATCTTGGCCAAACTCAATCTGCCTGCCAGTGAAAGCGGGTATTTGATCCATCAATCTATTTGGGTCTTGATGTGCAACATTATAATTTCTTAATTTTCGTGTAGAACTAATTTGACGTCCCTGGTATCTCAGATGCCCAGGTATTTCACTAAGGAGTCCTGCCACCAGAGCAGATATTCTGAGTCACTTTCAAGGGTAACTTCTGTCAGGGAGAAGTAGATTTCAGACTTAGCCTAGTCTATGGATATCTGACCTGTTTGTAAGATTCATCATAACTGTACAGTAAATCTGAGGCTATTATTTGAACATATTTGTTGTAGAACTGGACCGTGAGCAGATCTGGGCCAGATGCTTTGCTGCTAGGTAAGCTTTTCATAACCTGCACCAGTCCTTCAGTTGTGTTTGTGGTGCTTAGATATTTCTGTGAGCCTCTTCTAGCCAGGCTAGTGCTATAGTATCAAAAGAGTCAACATGGTCAGTCAAGGGGGTCGGAGAGCTGTATAATTCTGCATAGTGTCTGCAGAATTCCTCCAGGATGTTCTTAGCCTCTAACATAAGGTTGTCTGCTTATGTGGTAAGGGAAGGGATCCATGTGCTCGGCCACAGGCGTCTAATTAACTTGGCAAAAGATTTGCTTGTCCTATCACCCTCCTCATTTGATCTGGCCCTGGCTTCCTTGCACAGGCATTTAAGTTCACTATCTGCAGTCTTGCAAAATTAATCTAGCTTGGGGTGAATTTGTGCAAGCGGTAATTCATTGTGTCCTTGGAGGTTCTCTTCTAGAGCCTTGATCTGTCACTAACCTATCTAGTCAACTACTTATGTATTTTGGAATGCTAGGCTGTTTAGTAATGCAGCCACCCATAACAGAAATCTTGTAGGCCTCCCATAGTGTGCAGGAGCTTTGGACAGAACCCTTCTTGTGAGAAAATACTCTATTATATAACTGTGACCAGGGAGCGGAGGGACTCACCCCTTCTCCAACACCCCCTCGATGTATGTTCCCCTCTTTGTCATCTCTACAGCAGCTAGAGGTATGGAACGGGACAGCGCCTTGGGACACATCCAACTCCCGTGACGAAGAAGGGCGCTGTTTCTTTAACTGGATGGAGTTCGAGCCCGACCACGCCCCCTGGTCAGCTGAGACGCCGAAACTAAAGGCCGAGCATTCGGAGAAGTGGGGGTGTTCATCACCCGGAGGAGTCGAGGAGTGCAGAAGGAGACGAGCGGAGTAGAGTAAGCAGGCCCGGTGACGAGAGGGACGCGGAAGAAGGAGCGAAGGAGGAGGCGAGCCCAGCTGTTACAGAGCCAGGAGGCCAACGACACGGCGCTTCGCCCAGCCGCACTTCAAGGGAAGTGTGGCTCAGCCAGGTACGGGACCGTATCATGGGCTGGGCGGGTAGAAGAGGTTTTAAACATCCATAGAGCACCCGCCATCGTTAATCCTTCACTGAATCCCTTCCCTACTGCACTGCCGTCACGTCGCACTATCTTGTGTGCACAAGTGCTTCTCCTCACACCCTTTCCCTGACGCTCTCAGTGTATCAGAGCCCTATACTGAGTCCTTTTCTCTTTTATTCTTTGTTTTCATGTAAAACGAGACCGACAAGCAAAACGGACGTGACTACTATACCCAGAAGTCCACGCGACGGAGGAAAACCAGGTGGGGACTACAGGAAGGAGAGGAGTTCTCCAGCCCGTCGAGTCTCGGAACCTCCACTACCCTTTTACCGAAACATAACGCGGCGCAAGCGCTTGTTAAAAACAATAAAGCCATCCTTACCAAAACCCGCCGAGTTCGCGTTTCCATCGGTCCTTCCACAATAACTTTTCAAGCCTTCCCTGAATATCTGGTTTCATGTCCTTTATGCTAGTCCTGTCACGTATACCCCTATTACATACATTTGTCCCATCCACAGAACAAT
The DNA here is from genome assembly GCF_964263255.1 of Lissotriton vulgaris. Classification (NCBI taxonomy): domain Eukaryota; kingdom Metazoa; phylum Chordata; class Amphibia; order Caudata; family Salamandridae; genus Lissotriton; species Lissotriton vulgaris. The sequence continues at coordinate 62,112 of NW_028253572.1, forward strand.
AATGATTCTAAACAGGTGACCTTTTACCTAGTAGCTTGCTCTTGTCTCCTCAACACCAGACTCTCAGTACTCTATCAGAATCCCTGTACCTGACGTACATAAACATGTCCCCAGGCACGGGTGAATTATTCTACTTTTTTCATCCTTGGCCAACAGCCAGCTGTGCATGGTTGCACTTGTTTAAAAAAACATTGGTGATTGTTTTCAAACATTTATGATTGTTTTAAAAACATATTGATTCTAGAAAAAACCCTGAAGTGACCACTTTAGTGCAAAAGACCGTCACTTCCTCAAACAAATTGGAGGAGAATTTCTTCCACGCTGACTTAGTGTCTTGGATGCTGTAGCTTCAGCACACAGCGGTCTGACATCCCTTGCAGGGTGTTATCCTCGAAGCAGAGGCCGGTTCCTTCATTCTCAACCATCAAGTGAGGGGGTTGGTTCTTCCCTGGGGGTTTCTTGGCTACAGATACACATAGCTACAAGCATATACATGCCACACATACAGATCAAGGCTAGGTACATTTAGGCAAATTACCCAGGGCACGCATTTTAGTAATATGCAAATGCTACTGTTTTTATCTGCACTGCTTATGTTCATCTTATTAGCACTATGATAGAAATGTATCTACTATTTACTATATTGGTCCTTGCAATCTTTCTTTTTTTTATAAATCTTTTTATTAACCGTCATTGACATTTACATACAGTACGAAGGATTTGGCATGACGAGTTAACCTTGTCATGAGCATGGAAGGGGTTAATGAAACAATACTTTCCATTGGAAGTCATGGGGTAGAGGCATTGTCATAGTCAATTCCACAGGGTGGGCTACAAATATTCCCCCTATAGGAGTTCCATGGGTCCCAGATTTTGGACCATTTTTGGGGGCAGCCCGGGCCATATAGACAGTCTTCTCCCTGCACATGCACCAATCAAGGTCTTTTTTCCAGTCTACTATCTTGGGTGCGTGTGCTGCCATCCAAAGCTGCGCTATATTTCATTTGGCTATTGTAAGTCCCAGGGTGCCCCATAGTGTTTGGTAACCGTTTAAGTCAGTGGGCTCCCAAATGTTGTGGCGGCATCTACGCGCCTCCGGGCGGAGAGAAATTGCTAGAACTTCGCTGATTACCTCATGCACTTTTTGCTACTAGGATTGTATATATGTGCATTCCAAAATGATGTTATGTTATGGTATGTTATTTATTCTTGTAGAGCGCATGGTTACCCTCGGGTGTCCTGACGCTAGGTGCTGGTTACCTGGGGAGCTGATTTCGTGCTACTGGGAAAAGAGCAATGTCTTCAAGCCCTTGCAGAAAGACAGAAAATCTGGGGATTTCTAAGCAAGAAAGGCAGCTCATTCCAAGCTCTAGAAGCACAGAAAATAAAACCTCTACCTCCCCAATTCGATTTTTTAAAGGAGGTCACTTGCACTTTCTTATCTCCTGTTGATCTTCGCTTCCAGCCTGGAACATACCATTGAAGTTTGCGTCTAAGAAACTCCAGACCTATTCCATTGACTGCCTTAAAAAAATACACAGAGCCTTGAAACGTGTTCTTAGCCTTAATGGAAGCCAATGCAGTTTTTTCAGTTCGCTCTTAACAGTGACAAACCTAGGAGTTTCAGACAGCATTTTCACCGCTGCATTTTGGACCAATTGAAGCCTGTTCAAATGTTGTTTTTGAGCACTGAGGTAGAGGCTGTTACAATAGTCCAAACTCGACATTATAAGAGCCGTTACCACTGTCCTTAGATTGCTCTGAGTAAGGAAGATCTTGATATTCCGAATTATTCTGAGAACCATAAAACAGGCTGAGGTCACCATACTTACTTGGTCTCCCATAGTAAGGTTAGTGTCCACCAGAACTCCCAGATTTTTAGCTTTCCTTGCAGGTTCTGGGCATATGCCAAGGTCCTCTGGCCACCACTCTGGTGTCCAAACCCGTGGATTGTTGCCAAATTTCAGGACCTTGGTCTTAAAGGAGTTACGTTTTAGGCAGTTGGGGGACATCCAGGTTCTATAGTGTTTTGCAGATAATTTACAAGTGGTTCCCAGAAATCTCTTGGTCTCGAAGCTAGTGGGATATCCTCTGCGTAAGTGTCTAGCTGTTCCTTGCAATACGTCATAACTGTGATCCAATCTTTGAACCTGGGCGGTCTTTTGCTTCCCCACCTAATCGCCACCCGCCTCTTTCCAAGCAGCAGAGCCACCGCCAGAAACTTCCTACGCCTGACATATTTGAGCTTTTTGGTTCCCAATATACATACCATCTGGGTGTGGTGTTCGATACATCACTCTCGATGTCTCTACAGGTGAATCGGACTGTTGCGACCTGCTGGGGCGTGATCAGGACACTCAACAGGATCCGCAGCTACTTGTCTCCTCAAGCACGCAAGCAGATTGCAGTCGCCCTTGTTGGTTCCAGGTTGGATTACTGTAACTCTCTCTACATGGAATCCAACAAGGGCCTCATACATCGACTGCAAGTAGTGCAGAACGCTGCTGCACGTTTTGTCCTGGATCTTCCCAGGTCTTCCTCTGCTACTGCTGCGAGGAGAGACCTTCACTGGCTGCCTATCCAGCACAGAATTCATTTTAAAATTCTGTGTCTGACCTACAGAGCTCTCGAGGATGGACCTAAAGGCGCTATCAGCTCCCTGCTTACCCGCTATCACCCTCCAAGGTGTTTACGCTCTTCTGGACAACTCCAACTTGCCGTCCCCCGCTTTAAGCTCACCAGATGGGGAGCTAGGGCCTTCTCCGTCATTGCTCCACAGCTTTGGAACATCCTGCCGACGGAGATTAAGACGCTATCCTCTCTGGCGCTGTTCAAAAAGGCCCTAAAAACATGGTGCTTCTCTAGAGCCTATACAGGTTGAGCTGTAGAGTTCTTTTGTTATGAGCTGGATTTTGAATTAGGCGCTTTGATGCCCATTGGGCTAAGTTCGCGCATGATAAGATCCCTTTATTATTATTATTATTATTTGTTCTGATAGCATCTCAGTTAGTGTGGTGGTGACCTTGCCCCAATATATCTGCAGTTGTGGGCATGCCCATGAGACATGTACAAAAGTCCGCGCCTGGTGCTTGGCGCCTCTGGCATGCATCCGTCTCCCTAATGCCTATTCTGTGTAGCTTAGCTGGTGTATAATATAGTTGGTGTATGAATTTGAAGTGTATAATGCGCAGGTTGCAGTTGGACGTGAGGAGTGTGAGTTGTGTACAACTGTACTGCCAGTCATGTTCCTCGATTGACACGCCCAGTGTCCTTTCCCTTCTACCTAGCGCTGCTTCAGGCTTCACAGCCTGCTCATCCTGGGCTGCCGTGTATAGACGTGTCACCAAATTCTTTCGGTTAGGAGCTGTCAGTAGTATTTGTAAAGCATTCAATTGCTCTGGTTCCGCCGGGAATGTGCTGTACAGTGTCCTCACTGTCGTGCGCAGCCGTAAATACGCAAAGCTGTTCAAGGGGAGCTGATGTGCACATAGGGAAGGGTCTGTCCATTTAATAAATGTATTATGAGGAAACAGTTGTCCCATAGTTGTCAGTCCCATCTCCGTCAGCAGCGCCTGCATATTTTTTTCTTGAGTTACCGTGAGGTTGGGATGTTGTGCAGTGGGCAGATCGCGTGCGTATATTGGTAATTTGTGTGCCCTGAGTGCCAGCTTGTGCCACGCCCTGGAGGTACACTTAGCCGTGTATATCTTGTCACCTGGCGTATATCGAATCAGGTCAGCTAACAATGCTGTCAGTGGGGCGGGGGAAGTGTTGTATTTTTCCACTGCAATGTGCAGTATGTATGGGTGTGGTTCGTCCAGTAATTTGCATGTTGCGCTTGTGCACAAAGATAATATAACTGAAAATCCAGTGCACCAAAACCACCCAAGTGGTATGGTTGTGTGAGTACTTTCCAACTGGTCCTAGCCTGTTTGCCGGCCCATGTCAATCTCTGTATAAGAGAGCGTAGTTTATCAAAGAAGGTCTTATTTAGCCATATTGGTATGTTCCAAAACAGATACAGGAACCTAGGCAGTATTATCATTTTCTGAAGGGCTATCCTGTCCGCCATTGAGAAGGGCATTTTTATCCACCTGTCAATCTGGTCCTCTAGTCTCGTCATTGCTTTTCCGTAGTTTTCCCTGATGACTATCTCTGGGTCTCTATGAACCCAAATGCCTAAGTACTTGACCGGGTCTGTACACCATTTTAATGGGAATTCTAGGTTTGGCTTCTGCGTGTCAGTGGTAAGAGGTATCACAACTGATTTGTCCCAGTTGATGCGGAGCCCAGCATAGTTCTCGTATTTAACATACTCTCTAATAAGCGGGTTTAGGTTCCTATCCGGATATGTGGTGTAGAGCACCATGTCGTCCGCATACAATGCTATTCCGATTGGCCTGAGTCCAAATTGTAAAGCCGTCTCAGAATGCTTCTGACGAATTTTGCAGGCCAGCGGTTTGAGGACCATGGCAAAGAGCATCGGCGACAAGGGCATCCCTGTCTAGTTCCCCTTGTAATCGCTATAGGGTCAGAGGTAGAGTCATTAATCCTAACTTGTGCTTTAGGTGCTGTGTATAGTAAGGAAATCCACTTTAGGAAGGGCTCAGGAAAACCCATCCTGTGTACAGTGATAAACATGAACTCCCACTCCACGGAATCAAACGCCTTCGAGGCGTCCAGCAGAGCTGCGGCTGCTGGCACTTCCGGGACAAGGTGGTGGGTATTTGTCAGGGATAGGGGCATTCTAGGGGGTCTTTTCCTGGCTTCGGGAGTGCTATCAGGAGAGCCTCGCTAAGCGTGGCCGGTAATGCGCCTTCTTCGTAAGCTTCTTCAAGCATTTCAGCGAATTGCGGTATTAGTATATCTCTATACTCTTTATAGAACTCTTCCGGTAGCCCATCTAGTCCTGGAGATTTATTATTAGGGAGAGAGTTAAACATGTCTATTATTTCATCCTTAGATACAGGGAGACAGAAATATTTCCGGTGAGTGTCGGACAACCATGCCATCTCAATATCATCTAGATAATCCCTTATGTCTGAGGTGGAGATCGATACCTTGGCCGTATACAATTTAGTTTAAAATCCAGCTAAACATTCCAGAATAGCTGAAGTGTCGTATACTGGCTTGTTCTGTTCATCCTGACTCTGGGTAATGTACTCCGCGGTGTGGGTGGGTCTGATTTTATATGATAATGTTCTACCATGTCTGTCCCCTTCCCCGTAGTTTTGAGCTGTGTATTTGCGTGAAATGTATTTAACCTTGTTGTTTGCAAATTCGTTATATTTATCTATGTTTTTCCTTATTTCTGCTAATATCGTGATGTTTTGGTTTTCTGCATATTTACGCTCTAATCCCCGAATGTCAGTCTCAATTTTCTCTAACTGTCTCTGTATATCTCTCAATATGCCTACATGCTTGCCTATGCAATGTCCCCGCACAGTGACTTTAAATGCCTCCCAAAGTGTTTTCGTACTCTGGACGGACCCAGTATTTTGTTAAAAAAAGGTTAGTATTTCCTGGCAGAGCTCTTCCCTAAACACCTGATCTTGTAGTGCTGTCGGTCGTAGCCTCCGTGTGAACTGCCTCGGGTGTGTGTCGGAATGTCTAAGTGTATTCTAACCAGTGCATGGTCAGACAATGTCTTGGGTAGATGTACCACCTCGGTGGTCCAGGCGCATACATCCTGTGTCTCTAACCAATAGTCAAGTCTGGACCAGGTAAGGTGTGTAGATGAGAAGCACGTCCCTTCCTTTCTGTCTGGATTTCTCTGTCATCATATGTCCACCAGGCCCCAGTCCCTCATCCCTTCTCTTATGACCTTGGCCGAGTGACTCCCATATCTATCTAGTCCTGTCGATCTATCCATTGTGGGGTCTAGACAAGTGTTAAAATCCCCTCCCCAGAGGATAGTGCTGCGTTGGAGGTCGTTCAGTTGTGTCCAAATTTTAGCATAAAAAGAGGGGTCGTCGGTGTTCGGACCGTATACATTTACTATTGTCAGTACCGTACCCCCGAAGTTACCCTGCAGTATCGCATATCGCCCCTGATCATCACATACTGCCTTTAGAAGCGTGAATGGTGCTGTGCGCTTCACCCATATCCGAACGCCCCTAGCGTATGATGAATAGGACAATGTCAGTCTGTAGGAGGCCCATTTTGTCCCTATGTGTTTTTCTCTAGTTTCAGTGAAGTGTGTTTCTTGTAGACAGGCCACGTCTACATTATGTCTGTCTAGGTACGCCAGCACTTTCGTATTTTCTGTGGGTTATGTAGGCCCCTCACGTTCCATGTGAGGAAAACCAGTGGTCTACGCTGTTGTAGGGTGTCAACCATTGATTGTGTAGTCGTATTCTGTCCTATATGTGTGCCTGCAATGTCTGCAAGTGCCAAACATGAATCTAGTCATCACTGCGCCGCTAGTCAGAATTTTTCTTTTACCCCCCACTCCACCCTCCCACTCCACTAGCCCCAATTCAGTGGAGACACACCCGTTAACTACCACCAACATACTTAACAAAAGAAAGTAAGAAGAAGAAATACAATAGTCAATGCGGTACACGCGTGGGGAGCAGAGCTGCCCTCCCGTTACTTGTAGCTCTAGCCACATGGGACAACGCCCTGTATGTATAGCATCACTTCAACACGTATTATCATTATCAGTCAATATGTAAGAGAGCCTTCCGGGCAGCCGCACACACCAGCCTCAGTTGCATAGTACACATATGTTCTCAGCATATAAGCATATAACAATTCTATAGGACATTCAAATTTACTGTTAATTTATCTGGAGGTGCATATCGAGAGTCACTATGCATCCGAGTCCCAATTTTTCCACCTTCCAGAGGAGAATGGTCCCCAGGACAGGTAGCCACCTCGTAACAGTGTCCAATAAATATCCGTTAAGCATAGTTATTCAACATCGGACATTGTGTTCTGTTCTCCATGTTCTCCTCTCGAAGATCTCCTCCGTGATCCCGGTTGACCTTTGTGCTGTAGGAAATTCTGTACCTCCGATGGTTCAGCTAATATCCGTGTCTTGCCATCTACTGTGATTTTGAGTCTGGCTGGGTATAGCATGGTGTATGGAATACTCAACTCCCTTAGTTTCTGTTTTATAGCAATGAATATCTTCCGCGCTTCTTGCACCGATGAGGTGAAGTCTGGATATGGGGATATATCCATCCCTTCATAAGATAGTTTCCCCAGTTCTCTGGCCTTCCGAAGTGCCGCATCGCGGTCCCTGTAGTTCAGGATCTTGGCAATGATCGGTCGTGGCCTGGATCCAACAGGTGGTTTTGGCGCTAATGATCTATGGGCTCTTTCGATAATAAATACCTCAGAGAAGGTATCTCTTCCCAATAGGGAGATCAACAGCTTCTCGGTGTATTGTTCCATTGGACCAGTGTTTGTTGTGTCCGAAATTCCCATCAAGCGGATTTTGCTCCTCCGTGACCGGGCTTCCAAGTCTTCCGTCTTTGCCGTCATTGTCGTCATTTGTTTCTCCATCTTTGTCTGTTTAGCATCCATTTGCACCTGGGTATCTTACGCCTCCGAAATTCTCGCTCCGCCATGTCTATCCGTTCTGTGTGTTTATCCAGTCGTTCAGACATTCTGTCCCCTCTGTACGTCAGGGTGTCTATCTTCCCGTCGATATTGGACAGAGCGGTTTGAATCATGGTGAACATGGATTGGATATCATTGGTTGTTACCCCTCCCGATGCTCCCGGCATATGTTGCGTCGCAGATTGGACCTCCACGCTTCGGTCTTGCTGTTTCTTAGCCTCGTCAAAATTTATTTTGGATTGGGCGCGGTCCGGTTTTCCCATTGTCAGTGTAAGGGTAACCTGGTTCACAGCCCCTGTTAGGGATATGTTGTGGCGTACTCAGCACCGCAGTCTAGGACTCGCCAGAAAGGCAGCCCGTTGGGGAATCACTAGTTCGCAGCCACCAGCTTCTCCCGCAACCCTTGAATGTTCTGCTGAGGGTCACCTACACCAGGGACGGTCTGTTGTTGTCTCCAAAGGAGTGGCACTGTAGCAAGTACTGCCTTTTATTCTGTGTATTTCCTTGATCTGCCTGTGGGTACTGCCAAGGGTAGTGGTCTCTCAGCGTTGTTCCACTACTTCAGCCTCAGGACATTCCTTTCCTGGCCGACGCCTCCGGCCGCTCCTTCACCAGCTTCACATAAGTAAATGGGGTTGTAATAATCCTCCTTTGTGCGCCTATGGCAATAGTGGGCCCGCTTCCAGTAGGCTTCTCCGGCCATCCCAGGACACTCTGGGCTCGTGTGCGATCACCAGGGGGGTACACTAGGAGGTCTTCACCTCAGGTGCCCCACGGTGAAGCCTGCGCATCTAAAATCACAAGTCAAAAGGCAACCCAGCAGTGCACTCCTCCGCGCTGCAGTTCAGTATGCACCACACACTCCCAGCAGACCTGTCACTCCACCCCTCATGTGCCAGCAGGGACTGACTAGATCATTCTTCTCCCACTACCTGCTCTCCAGGATGTTTGCTGATGTCGCCGGAGGAGGGGCACTAGTGTAGCTGCTCTATCCTTGTCTCAGGCCCTTTGCTCATGTATGCAGCCTTCCACCGCGTTTCCAGGCATTCCTCCTGTCGTTTCAGTGGCCCTCCGCACCTATTCTCACACAACGGGGGTGCTACACACGATCCCCTGCAGCTGTCCCCCCTCTCCAACGTTTTGTAGTGCAAAGCGCAGGTCCGCTCACCTCCGGTGGCCGCGCTACGTGCTATGCGTCTTGGGCTGGACTCCCACTCCAGCCCGCAGATCTACTTTCTCTTTTGGTGCCAGGCCTTGGGCGTCTGCTCCTCGCTAAAGTCACCAAATTGGCCGCAGGGGTGTGCAGGATTGCGTCGCTAGGTGCACGGCTCACTCCCTCGGCTCCGCCATCAGTTTCTCGTGTCTCCCGTAACTTCAAGGATGTTTTTGTAGGATTTTATGGGCCGTCATGAGGAGCTGGCTAAAAAAGCAGCCATCTCGTCCGTCGGCTAGCTCCGCCTCCCAGGATGGCCTTGATTTTTAACAGTGTTTGGGTTAGATAATTTAATAATAGTTTTGAAAAGTTCTTTGGAATCGGATTTAGCCCGATCAATTTACCTTGAGTAAAACTCCTTTTTCGCTTCTAAAAGTGCATGCTTATAGTCTGTGATGCAAATTTTTTATCTTTGCTTAGCTGCTTCATCATAGAGTTTGCGCCATGTCCTCTCTGATTGCTTACAAGCCAATTTTTTGGCTTTGAGTTCGTCCAAATACCAAGGGGCGGTAGGTACAGCTCGATTGGAGAACCATGTTTTCATAGGGGCTAACAAATCACTGGCTTTGGTTAGCCATTTATTGTACGCCTCCGTCGCCTCTTCTACATCGGGAGGGAGATGAGTCAGTGAACTTAGAAGAGAGTTTTCGAATTTCGTAATGTCTAGTTTCCCCCAAACTCTAGTAGCAATCTCTTGGGTCTTTTTCGTGCTGATTGAGTGAGCCAAATAATTATTCAATTCAAACTGGATAACACAGTGGTCTGACCACAAAACCGGGATAACTGAAATGTTCACTAGGTTACTACAGTTTGAATATATGCCATCCAGCATATGGCCTATCTGATGGGTGGGGGACTTCATCAGTTGTTTGAGACCTCTAGCATCCATAATTTGTTCTAACCGAATAGTGTCAGGATTACTGGTATTTTCCAAATGAAAATTGAAATCCCCCAGCACTGAGTAGGACTCTAAGTTCAGCCCTTCTTCAATTAATGACCCCACGGTATCTAAGAACCCACTTTTGGATCCTGGTGGACGGTATAATAATAGGCCTTTAAAAGTTCTGTGATTATCAGAGTAAATATTGAAGGCTAAAGCCTCACAGGTCGAGTTGGAGACGGGGACGAAATTCGGTAAAAGCGACTCGTGATAAATAACAGCAAGTCCTCCCCCTTTTTTCAGAGGCTGATCGAGCGTAAAACACTGAAACCCAGGAGGAGTTGCCTTAACCAAATCCGGACCAGAGGCATTGTCAGTCCATATCTCTGAGACAAAAGCCACTTTTGCCTTGGAATCCTCCAGTAACAAAGCAAACTCTGTGCTATGCTTAACAAGTGATCTTGCATTCAGAAAAATACATTTTAAGGGACCCATGTCCGTACAAACAGAATTTTTATTTCCAAGTCTATCTCCCTGATTTGATGTTGGTAGATTCAAGATGGCCAGGAGACAAGTCTTGCAGCTGCCACAAATAGAGCTCTTTCTGGAAGTGCACACAGTATCAGGAGACAGATGAAGGCAGCGTAATTCATTCTTACCAGGATCTAATTTAAGGAGTTCTTCCTTTGGATAGCATACACTGCTTGATGATAAATGGCCAGGGGAACAGGCCCTGCGACTGGCCAGAGCGCGGACGGGCGCAGACAGGCTTGCCCAGCGGCGTCCCCGCTGCACACGTCCACTGCATGGGCGAGTCAGTGTTTGATTTATATGGGCCAGCGTCTCAAGCACTAGACCACTAGACCACTAGACCGCTAACCGGAATAGTGGCTCCCCTTCCTCAATAGCGGACCTCCGTGCTCCCGTAAGCAGAATTGTGCAAATTTGCAAGATTAAAATACAATGCTCAATAAGCACTTTAAAATAGATTAAAATCGAACAGTCAACATTCACTATTTTCCTTTCAAAGCTCTCACCTGGCGAGCGTTAAACGCAACTTCGTCCAGGGAGCCAATGTGCCTGAGTGCATCCCCTCCTACAGTTCCCCCTCCAGCTATTTTCATTTGTAGCAGTTGGGGCCCTGTTACATAAACTCTGTGAAGGATTTTGAGCTGTATCAGTCTCAGGCGCGCTGGGATAGTGACTATTATCAGGCAGGATACCGCCTCCTGCCACTCTTCATCGTCAATTTCAATACCGTCACTCAACCATTGTTCCCGTAGGGGGGGTTTTACTTGTTGTTTTATCAATTTTTTATGGCCTTCTCCGTTAAATGACCGTCTAGTATTCTGTCCTCTAAGGGAGAGGCGTCGGGGTGGTGGAGGACCCCCCTGGAAGGAGCGATCGAAGTGCGTGTCACACTTGTGAGTAGCAAAAGTGTTTAGAGTCCGCTAGCTCATATTGGTGCTAAAGTGTGGCAAATGATTTTATCTCGCCCTTGTCCCAGAGGTCCCGGACACATGAAATCCCAATAAGTTCCCACTTGTCAAATCCCTTCGATTTCTAAAGGTCACCCAGCATCTGGGAGTCCCACAACGGGTTTGCTAGAGTGAGTTTCTTCCCCCATCCCAGCGACCTATTGGTTGCGTGCCAGACATAAGTAGGATGTTTGGTAGGGCCCGTACAGTGATATCTGCCTGGTTTTGAATATAGCACCCGATTGAAGATCCCCCCGGGGAGGAGCCCCTTGTCCATATAATAACCAGGATGGTCTGGACGGCCATATATACCATGTTTTATAGCTGCAAGGTGTGTCACCCAATAATATTTATTAATGTCCGGCAGGCTGATTCCACCATCATACCAATTGAGGGTTAATTTTTGTAGTGCAATTCACGGTTTACCGTCCCACAGGAGATCTCGCTGGAGCCCTTCGATTTCTCTAAAATGTGTATTAGGGACAGGGTCAAGTGAGTTCTGCAATGCGTATAAGAACCGGGGTAGCGACATCATTTTAAAAAGAGCTGCTTTGCCCAACAATGAGCGAGGGAACACTTTCCAGCTTATTATGACTCGTTTGAGTCTTTGCAGTGGCGGGACGAGGTTACAGGTTTAGCGGAGCGTACGGTCTAGGGATATGTAAATTCCCAGATATTTGAAACCGTCCATTGCAATTTGTAGTGGGCAACATCGCGGTGTTTGAGGCGGGTCTCCCCAGAGGATATAAAGAAGGGATTTTTGCCAGTTTATGCTGAATCCGGAGTACCTGCCAAATATATCCAGGATGTCAAGAACCGCAATCAGGGATTCTTAGGGGTGGCAAGGTACAACAGAATGTCATCTGTATAAAGGGAGATCCGATCTTCCCAGTCCGGGGACCAGCTCGGTATGCGGATAACTGGATCCTTCTGGATCCAGGCCGCAAGGGGCTCAAGGGCTAACGCGAACAATAGGGCCGTGTACCTCGACTGAGTTGAAAAGTGTCAGATTTTTTGTTGTTGACTACAACGTGCGCCAAGGGTTCATGATGTAGGAGGCGTACCTATTTTATAAAACCCGGTCCAAACCCCATCTTAGCGAGTGTCGCAAAGAGATATCACCATTCTAGGGTATCGAACGCCATGGTGGCATTCAAAGAGACAATGACTGCCTGTTCTTGTATGGTGGTCGCTGTACCCAGAACACCGTGGACCCTGCGCAGATTCAGTGCCGTATTACTATGCGACAGGAAGCCAGATTGGTCTGGATGTACTAGGCCTCCTATGATTTTCACTAATCAATTGGCCACTAGTTTGGCCAGAATTTTGGGTTCCGCGTTGAGGAGCGAGATAGGGCGATATGATGCACAGTCTTGGGGTTACCTTCTTTGTGGATGGTGTTGATGGAGGCTATTCTTTGGCCTAACGGCAACAGTCCCTGTTTTTCAGCTATCCTCGTACATAGCTTTTAAGTATGGAGCCAGCTTGTCAGGTCTTAGTTTGTACAATTCAATCGAGATACCCTTAGGACCCAACACCTTGCCTGAGTGTAACGTGCATATTGCAAGTTCTATCTCGTCTGTGGTCAGAGGGCTGTCGAGAAGGTCTTCAGTTGAAAGTGTGGGAAGAGAGATGTCTCTTAGGAGTTCAGCAGAGTCGTCTTCATTGTGTGGTGCTACGGAGGTGTAAACGGTGTGGAAGTGTTCAGCAAATTGGTTAACTATGTCCTGTGGGTCTGTGATGGGGGACAGTTCAGCATCACAAACCTCAGGGACCAGTCTGCTGGCCCACTCTTTTTTTGTCGAGCCATGCTGTTAGCTTCCCTGCCTTGTCAACCAGGTCATAGATTCTACCCAACTTGTCTCTCCCAAGAGTTTTGGCCTTTCAGTTACTAACTCCCTATAAATATCCTGCTTAATGCAGAGCGTGTGGAGTGCCTCAGATATGATGTAGTCTGTCAGGTCTTGCTGTAGCTGGAAAATTTCCGTCTCAGCATCAGAAATGTCCTTGCACATGTCCTTTTTATCCCCTGAGATCAAAGACAGGGCTTGCCCTCGGCTCACTGTATTAAAGGCCTCCCAAAATGTTTGAGGTGATTCCTCTGTTCCCTCATTTTCCCTGAAAAAGTCGTCTATGGATGCGAATTTTGGGGTTGCTGAGATACCATGGATTAATGGGGGCAACGTACCCACCTGAGTGTGGCTAAGAACTATATGTGCCTGGAGTGGGGAGTGGTCGGAGATTCCCCTCGCTAAGTGTCTGATTTCATGGATATTGGCTGTTTGTGATCCAGGGACTATGATGTAGTCAAGCCTTGAGAGACTGGCATGAGCGCCAGAGTGGAAAATGTGTTGTATTTTGTCTGGGTAATATGTCCTCCAGCCATCAACTAGCCCCATAGCCTCAAGAAAGTCAGGCAACCAGCAGGATTACTGTCCAAGCACATGGGGGGTGGCGATCTAGAGCGCCTGAGAGTACAGAGTTAAAATCCCCCGAGAACTAGCAACCCATCCGGTAGTGCTAAAAGAATGGCTCTTAGGTCTTTAAATGTGGTGGCCTGTAGCCCCGGTGGAACATAAATTGACATGAGTGTATGGTGTGGTCCTCCCAAGAGCCCGTGACCCCAATATACCTGCCCGGGTCATCAATCCAAGTGGACGTTACAGTGAGAGGAAAGGATTTCTTAAGCATTATACCCACTCCACGCAAACTAGACGTAAAACCAGCGAGGGCAGTCATAGTGTAGCCATATCTGTGCATGGCCTTGCACGAGCTCCCAACCAAGTGTGTTTCTTGAAGCATGACAACATAGGGTGCATGTCTTTTAATGTGCTGGAGTACCACACTGACTTTTATCTTGTCCCCAAGCCCATTAACATTCCAACTTAATATCTTAGCATTTTGTCCCACTGCACACACATTTCAGCTTAGATACATTTCTGTATCTTTTGCAACCAAGTCAGCTTACAATGTGAATGAAAAAAACTCAATCTTAATCAAACAATAGCCTACAACCCCATGCAATCCCCCAACCCAACAACCCCCCACCCTGCTTCCCTGCACTCTGGGTGCCGAACTGCCCATTTAAACCTGCAGAGTGCCTGTCGCCCAACTGGTAAACTAAAGGAAGAAAAAGTTGGGGTGCAACACACACCCCCTTGCTCTCCCCCTTCTAGTTACGATTACGTAGAACCCAAACGAGTCACAGCCTACTAGCATTGTGGTCAATCAGCCAGGAATGGCTCCAGGTCAAGAGAAGTCCCCTCTAGTCCCACATACGTATATTACCCCGATGGGGATTCAGCCTTGGCAAAGGTGTGGTCGCCGATCGCCGAAGTCAATGTCAGTCTCCTTGCCGAACATCTGAGCGGCCTCCATGGTTCTTTTGCCCAGAATCCAAGTCAACCTGGCTGTCCAACCACTCTGTGGCTGCATCCGGGTGATCGAAAAACCAAGTTCGTCCCCCTGCCTCCACTCTTAGTTTTGCAGGGAAAAGCATGGCATATTTGATTCCTCGGTCTCTGAGTTGTTTCTTCACCATTAGGAATGACCTTCCCTGCCTCTGTACCATCTGTGTAAAGTCTGGAAAAAAGGTTATGTCAGCATTTTCGTAGCAGAGGGGTGAGGTCAGTCTGGCATTTTGGAGGATTATATCTCTGTCTCTAAAGTTTAACACCCTTGCTAGCAGGGGATGCTGAGGGGCCTCCGGTCTTGGACGACCTCCCGGCACCCTGTGCGCCCTTTCCACCTTTTGGCTGTAGGTGTTTCAGAATAAGTTCTTCCACAAAGAGGTCTGGTGACTGTCCCTCCGCCTTCTCAAGGACCCCCAGTAAATTGTTTCTCCTGAGGTGCCCTTCATAGTCATCCAGTTTCTGCTCTGTAAATTTGCGGAATGCTTGTAGATCATGTACATTTTTTTGAAGGTGTGTTACGTCTTCCACAAGATTCCCCGCGGTCATTTTGACCTGTTTGATCTTCTCAGTGTATTTGGTGATGTGGGCCCGGATGAGGTTTACCTCAATTGAGAGGGTGTCCATTTTGTGTTCCAAGGAGTTTCTGATTCCTGCAATAGCCTCCATGACATCTTTCAGCGTAGGTTCCTGGCTTTCACCTCCAGATTCACTCATTGTCCAGTTCCTCGAGTGCAAGTCTGGAGGCGAGTCCTTGGGGACTGTGTAGCAGGCAAGTTTGTTGGAATAGACCGTTTTGTGGCCCTTAGGGCCAGTTATGCTTGATTTTCTGAGGTTGCCATTTGGCAGGTTAAGGGCCGCGACAAGCTGGGCCCCTCCCCTTTCGAAGTGCTGCGTGGGCCAAATGGAGCAATGTGGAGTGACAACAGATTCAGGTCCCCCCACCTGGCGGTTCAGTTATGTGTGTCTGTGTGGTTCCACAGAGCCAGTTGATCAAGTCTCGTATGCTAGATTTAGGGAGCCCCACTGGCATAGAATCGAGGGCCCACGGGGGTGTCAGTCATATGTGTAAGGCTCAGCTGGCGGGGCACAAGTTCAGCCCACCCCAGGATCCAGCGGTCCGACGGGTGGGGGTGCATTTTCTCTCACGGTCCGGGGAGGGGGGGCAGATCTCAATCACCTACCCGCTCAACTCTGGTATGCGGTGGGGGGAGAAGTCGGGCAAAGTACTGCCAATGGGTGCCACTCCCCATTTTTGGCCGTCGCCTCCGGAGACCTCCTTACCCCTTTGTCTTTGCATCGGAGGGCAAAGAACTGCTGCGTCAGTCTCTGGGTACTCGAATTCCAGCCTGCTCTGCAACTCGGCCCCAGCAAGAGGCTCCCCCAGTGATCGACACCCCACCCCTCTCGGGACCCCGGACTTACGTTGGTGTTACGGCCGTCTTCCCTCGCTCCGGTCCGCGCCTAATCAGTTCCTTCTCCTTTCCCTTGGCAATAAAGAAACCACTGCAGGCCAACCCAGCAAAACAGCACACTGGCAGAGGGGCAGTCCAACTCCTGCAGATTCATTGGTTCTTCTCCTTAGCAAAAGGTTCCTTGTTTCCAGAAGTGATCTAAATGTTCTTGAGACTGGGTCCCAATATTTATACCCCAAAATCCTTTGTTCTCTGAAGGCAGAGAGGCCTCTGCTTAGTCCAAACCAGTTCCTGAGCACTTTGTTTACATGACTCCTTCCTTCCTTCCTTTCACAATGCAGTGCAGAGACATCAGACTCCCACAGGAGGTGGAGCCAGCACAGGGAAGGGAAGGCACAGCCCTGGAGCACTTTGTTGACAAGATTCCTCCTCTCCTTTCACAGTGCAGGGCAGAGACATCAGACACACCACAGGAGGTGGAGCCAGCATTGTAGAGGGAAGGCTCAGCCCTATGCAGGCCCCAGGTGCAACTCCTCCCTCCCATCTAGATGCAGATCTCTCTATTCACCACTGGGCTCCCCCAGCCTGTCTCCTGGAATCCCCCAGCCCTGTCACTCAAAACTCCAGACAAGGAATACACAACCTAGCTGAGGCAAGCCTGGATAGTTAGGCAAGAACATACCTACTTTCTAAAAGTGGTATTTTCAAATGCAGAATGTTAAAACCAACTTTACTAAAAGATGTATTTTATCATTCTAAGTTCAGGCATATTAAATTCGAATTTCTCCCATGTTCCCTGAGTCAGTTAGGATTATACGATGTAATAATCTAACTGCCCATTCTAGCCTATGGAGAACATGTGGCCTTGCAATAGTGAAAAACGAAAATGGCTGTCATTCACTATTAGGACATGGTACACACACCAGGGCATGTCCTACCTTATACTTACAATGCACCCTGCCCTTGGCCTACCATAGAGGTGTCTGATAAGAAGGAAAGGGAAGGTTTAGGGACTAGCAAGTGGGTGCACTTGCCAAGTCGACATGGCAGTTACAGACTGCACACAGGCCTTGCAATGGCAGGCCTGAGACACACTTTAGAAGCTGCTTCTGTGGGTGGCACAACCAGTGCTGCAAGCCCACCAGCAGCATTTGATTTACAAGCCCTGGGCACACATGGTGCACTGTACTAGGGTCTGACAAGTAAATCAAATAACCTAATCATGGAGTCACTAATCAATACATCAATTTGATATAGGGAGCACTTGCACTGTGGCACTGAATAGCAGTGGCACAGTGCCCAAAGCACATAACCAGCAAAAACATATCAAAAACAGAAGAGGCAATCAGTAAAAATGAAAGGGAGACTCACGCCAATGATGCCAGGTCTAACACCATGTTAATGATCTCCGGAAGCCACAGAATTCAGAGGTTATTGTGGCAGTTCCGGGCCTTCATGTCTTCATTTAGGCTTTGATGATTTCCTGTACTTTCTCAATAGGGAATAGTTTCTTATTAGTCCAAGAGTGCTGTCTTCAGCGTCCTATACCCATAATTCCAGATAGCCGATACATTTGTGGTGCCATCCAATCTCTCTTTCATGAGGTCTAGGTGGTCTGTGAGCATGTCGATCTTGGAATTGATATTTACCAGACTTATGTGTCGTCCAGCAAAAGCATCCCGAGGTCTGGTTCCACCTTGAGCTCAGTCATGTGAGAGGGTGCTGCTTCATCAGCCACAGAGACATCAGTGAGAGCTTTGCTTGAGCCCATGGATTCAAATGGCAGCTTGGATTGTTTTCCATCAGGTCAGCCTTCCCCTGTGCTGGTGTTTCAGTAGCACTGTCCATGGCACTGCCCGGCCATACCTGTCCTATTTGGGAGTGGTAGATCCCTCCGTGGTGCACTCCTCGCTTAGGATCTCATTGGCTGGATAAGAGTTGTTCTAGTTAGGGAGGGGTGCCACCTTTCCCTCCTATTTCTGCATTAATTTCCATACACAGGACATGATCAGATCAAAGCACCGCATGCCGGGTCTAAACAAAAGCGCCCACGCCACATGGAGCATCTACCCTGCTGTTCAGCTTCATGCCTATGGCACTGCCCAGATATTATGGACACAGCGCGTCTCTCAGTGGTGTCTCTGTAGACACCTCCGACATCTCTCAAGTTACCCCAGCAGGTGTCCAGGCTTTGGTCTTACATTTGGTACCTACCTTATTTGTCACTGCTTCACAGCCCGGCGTCCACAGCGGTGCATCCCGAACTCCTTATGGCACGCACTCGAGCGGGTTCTTCAGTACACCTTTCGCGGGTGTCCTCTCCCCGCAACAGGAGGAACATTCTCACGCCTGGTTTTGCGCAGCCCAGGATCTGCTGCTGGGGAGATTGGTTGCATACGGAAAGCCTTCTGTACATGGAGCCCTGTCTGTTAGCTCCTGTGCGCTCAATTTTGCCTGTTTGCCTTGCATTTGGTGTTGTCTGTGTATTACTGCAGCTCAACCAGGGCGCAACTAGACCCGAACTTTGGGGTGGGGGGCTAACACTCCCTGCCAGGGCTGGCCCTAGCACTGGTCGCACACGGTGAAACAGTGTTTTTTTTTTTACCCCTTCCCCCATTTACTACTTCTCCATGAATTCCCTCACTACCACTCACCAATAATGCACCAATGCACATCATCTCTCTATAGCAGCTTTCTGACAAACATTTCATTTTTTTATAGCGCTAGTCAAAGTTTACTCACATTCAGTTCTATGATCTGCATGGTACATGTTCTTTGTAGCATACACATTAACCCTCTGCGCTGTGTGGGTGGCATAAATGCTCATGTGAGAGTACGGTGAGCGATGCAACTGTGTGAGAGTAGGTAAAAGGAGTGATGCAGGGTGAATGAGTGACACTTATCGCTTGAACGACACATCTCCTGCTGAACTTTTTTGCTGCCCAGACTGCCTCCCTAATCGCGCCTCAGCGCACGGATATCTTGGTTTGCTGGTCCCCCCCGCCGCCGCCTTCCACATCTTTACGCGGCCGCTGAGCGGGGGGACTACAGCCCCCAGAGTGCCTAGCGGGACCTCCCAGCCCACCGACGCACATTCATGCACCCGGAGGCGCACAAAACAACGGCGTGCCCTCAGGGACGCGCGCGGACCCCGCCGGGCTAAGCTGTGGCATTCAATGATCCTGTGGTAGCGCATAGTGATGTTGTTGTGCCCCTTAGTGATGCTGTGGTGGTGCTGAGTAATGCTGTGGTGATGCGATAGATAGAGTGAGTGGGATAGATAGATAGAGTGAGGGCGATCGATAGATAAAGTGAGGGCGATAGATAGATAGATAGATAGATAGATAGATAGATAGATAGATAGATAGATAGATAGATAGATAGATAGATAGATAGACAGATAGAGTGAGGGCGATAGACAGAGTGAGGGCGATAGATAGATAGAGGGAGGGCGATAGATAGAGTGAGGGCGATAGATAGCTAGACAGATAGATAGAGTGATGGCGATCAGTATCTAGATAAATAGATAGATAGAATGATAGATAGATAGATAGAATGAGTGAGGGCGATAGATAGTGAGGGCAATAGATAGATAGATAGATAGAGTGAGGGTGATAGATAGTGAGGGCAATAGATAGATAGATAGAGTGAGGGCGATAGCAAGATAGAGTGAGGGCGATAGCAAGATAGAGTGAGGGCGATAGATAGATAGAGTGAGGGAGATAGATAGAGTGAGGGCAAAAGATAGATAGATTGATAGATAGTGAGGCAGATAGATAGATAGATAGATAGATAGATATGTCGAAAGTGAGCCCATATTACTATCGATGCCCGGGCTGCTGGCGCAAGTCACCTCTTAGTTCCCATTCTGAATAGTTACCAAATAAAGAGACGGGCGCTGGAAGCAGGAATCACAAGAACAGGATTTATTACTCATGAGGAGAGCCTGTCATTTCGGACACGAAACACAGTGTCTTTCGGGAGGTGCTCTAACAAGTTCTCTGAGACATCGCCTTTTATACCTTACAAAACATTCCTTATTACAATAAGGACATTGTGAAACAAGGAAAAGACATCCCCGTAATCCTCGTGTCAATCCCACCCCACATATATCCACAATAGAGGCCCTTAGCCTGCCGATAAGAGGAGGGGGCAATCACGCGGCTGAGTGTTCCGCCGATTCTTTGGATGTGTGCGCCTGATCGTACCCCAGGGGGTGGGGAGGCCAGGATCAATAGTGGATCCTTTGAAGAGGAGTGACTCCATACAATAAGGGGCAGAAAAACAGTATCTCCCGGCTTAGGTAATGGCCTCGGACCTGTGTGGACAGTCAATCGCGGAGGGAGGGTTTACCAACAGAGGGGTTATTCATGAAAGGAAAGGAGGTGTTGGTCAGGCGCGGCCGTGACTCCCAAGAAATGGTTTCATGCGGGCTTGTGCATGTGAGGGAGGGGGCAGCCAGGGTGCGCGGAGGAAGAGAGTCATTTGAGAGTAGGGGGGGGTGTTCAAATGCGCGCAGGAGGGAAGCCGGGGATTTCAATGAGCGGGCAAAGAGGCCATGGTGCCTAAAATGGCTGTCAGGTACATGCGGGCACAGGCCTTTACTGGCGGGGTGATGCGGTCAACGTCTCACGACATTCGTGGCGCGTACAGGGAGGGGAATGGAAAAAGACAAATGAACGCCGCTTATGTACATCAATTTTGTGAATTTCCACAGTCGCCGCTTTTTACATAACAAAGTTCATTTCCTAATTGATGGGCGTACATATAAACATGTGTGGTTGATGAAATAGCATTTGTCAATACTAACATATTGCATATAATCATGAACAGTCGATGCGATTGGCGGAATGCAGCACATAGGAAATTGTATTTACAAACGTACTACATAGCATAAATGCTTCTGACTTTCTCAAAAATGTGACCAATGAACATTTTGACCAAGTTGTTGAGGGAGGAATTCAGTCCAATACATAAGATCTCTTCGTCACAGTGTCTTTTTAGCAGTGAGCCATCACTGGTAGGCTCTAGTCCGTGTCCTTTCGTTGGCGCTGTTGAGCACCGGCGGTGGAGCTATAGGTCCAGCTCGGTTTTAACCTTTCGCGTTGCAAGGTGCGGTCTGTCCTCTGCTGTTAGACCACAGTCCTGTTCCCTAACCAATCCTTTTAGGGGCGCCTTATGCTCGGCACCTATATTTCCGTGGCATAACCCCATTTCCACCTAAATGCTGTTCTTCCTTTCGGCAAAAGTCACGTGGAAAAGAGGGTGTGTGGTTCAATAGTCGATGGGAGAGAGAGCGGAGTGGGGTCAGATTTCCTGGGACACACCAAAGGGACCAAGGGAGCAAAGGATAACAAGCAAGCAGGCCCATCAATCGGGCGTAAAAAGGGGGACGGAGGCTGCAGGCACACGTGGGTTAGTGGACAGAAAGCTTCAGGACAGCCCTTCATCCTTTCGTTTGTCGCGTTTGAGAGTGTTGCCTCGTCCCGTATCTTGTTGCGCTGCGGCTCCACCTTTGGTCGAGGTTGCATGTGTCTCGTGATCTGCAGCCAGGCTGTGCGTCACGTCCGACCCTTCTCCTCCGGTGATCGTATATCTTTGAATGGGCAAAAACAAGTTTTAGAGAACTGGCAGGAGAAGAGATTTTTACATTTGAATTCCCCTCGCAATCCTAGCACCTGGGGTTATGCTCATTGGTCATAGTCAGAAGTCTATTATCATGAAGTAAGTATGTGGGTATTTCTACTGTGTTCGCACCAAGTCTAATCGGCGTTCATTCATGGCACATATGGACAGAGGTCAGACTCCTATCACTTGCGTATTTCATCAAAAACTCCAAAATTGGCAACATTCAGGGGAGACTCGTCCTTCTAACCCGAGCCTTAACAGTCCTACATTTCCCTTTAGAGCAGGCTAACTCTTTCAAGCAGAGCGGGAGGGCAATCATCGAAGGACAGGGTTAAACAGGTTTTTCTCGAGGGGCGACAGTTACTCATGGACATCAGTTATACATCGGGGACAGCAGCTGGGGTCAATCAAGTGGGGCGGGGACGCTTCGGGCATTCGCGCTTGAGTGCAAACGGGTGGGGGCAATCTGGGCATTGGGGGTCAATCTGGACATTGGTGCTTGTCTCTAATGAACAAAAAATAGGGTGCCATTGACATATAGTTCCCCCACAAAAGGCCAAATTAGGGGACCTTAGTCGTCTTACCTGTCCTTTCTTTCTTAGCCAATTCGAGTTCATTCATTTTGCAGAAAGGAGAGGTAGCAATATGGCAAGTTACAATCGTTTTAGTTTCTGTCAATTTCGCTGAACACCTTCGTGTTCAATAAGTATCCAATCAGACTGGTGCCAGCGGGGCACAATTTTACCACAAAAAGGAAGATGGAACAGGGGGACTCTCGTAGAGAGTGAGAGTCGTCCGCAACCTAAACGAGCCATTCGGTACACGTATGACATGTAGAGAGAGGGGGAGAGAGAGAGATAGATAGAGAGGGAGAGAGAGGGAGAGAAAGAGAGACGTGTACGGAAATAGGTCATTTAGTGCGCTCACAACACAGAACAGCAGGGGTCAGGTAACAAAGAGACGCGAACAGAGGGGAGACATAAACCCATACAGTACATGCACACAAACTCAGACGAAGGAAGACAGTACATGTATTACGTACAAAGAGATTCACGACAAAACATAGAACAGTTTTTGGCCAAAAAGATCTCCTTTTGTGTGCTGCGTATCTTTAATATCCTATTTATCTATGGGCTGAGCTCTTTTTACCTTTTCCTCCTTTTTCCTTTCGCTTGCTATTTTTGCGAGCGTTCTCGATTGCTAATACTTACACCTCGGTCAGCCGGTCAGAGATTAACCTGGTCGGGCTATTTCCCACGGTTGGATCTTAAACCACTTTAGAGTTTCTTCTTTTGGTGAGAAGTTCTCCAGGCTGAGGCAACGGAGGGTATTGATCGGGAGAACAGTCGGACAGCTTGGCTATATCTATAAGAGTGCGAGAAGGAGGTGGTACATTTTGAACATCAACAACATTCCTACTTTCCCAGACGGGTGGTGCCTAGGTAAACCTTACCCCGGGACTTTTCCTTGTCCTTTCCCTATCTAATTAAATGTCATAGTTGCACTATCTGGCGTGTTAGTTCGAGTCAAATTCCGTCATACAGTACTAACCCGTCAAGTTTCTATGTCAGTCCATCCTCCCAGTCGCTACGTTCTAAGGAGGAACAGTCATTTCTACGTCTCAAAAAAAAAAAAAAAAAATCGTTAGCATAAGTACTATGCTCAGATCCCCTCCTTCCCCTTTCGTCGGTCGTTCGATCATCACTCCTCCATACTTCAGCCGATGTTCCGACGTGACCTGCAGAAGGGAGGAGAGAGAAGGGAGTGGGGGCAGCATTCAAAACACATCAACGCGCATAAATCCGAAAATGTTCTTACCTACCACATACTCGACCTATCTCCACGGGGTGCATTCTCTACCATCTCGGCGTTTAAGCCCAGAGGGACCAGTAGTGTTTAGATAGATAATCGTTGATGGTCTGCGTATCTACATGAATCACTTGATCGTGGCCTTTTAGGTCATGTGCAAGGGTGGTGGTCAAGTGGCATTTCTTTGGTATCGCTTAAGGGCGTCTAAAACACTTTTCCGGCTGCCTGTGATACATAATGTGGCTGCTAAACATTGGGCCTTTTTAACCTTCAACCTTAATCATGCTGCATGTATTTTACTTATGTCGGTGACAGTAGCCATATATTTCGAAACTCATCAATACAAACACTACGATTATATTTGCGTGTTCAAAAAACCTTTAATGAAAATGTCGGCGCACAAATACGGGCCTACAACCCAGTGGGCCGGCTATGGAGCAGACTGGAACTGTGCATAAGAGGAACGAAGTCGGTGGCCATTCATTTCGTAAAGTGCAGCAGTGCAATAAAATCGTATCGAACTTTCTTAAGGGGCGAGTATAATGCGTGTCAAGAATTCAAGCTTTCAATAATATCATCTCATTGTCCAACTATTTACTCAAGACCTAACATTTATCAATTCATTGTCCAAATGCTCAATCAGTGCTTATTTTATACCAATTCATTGCTTCCAAACATAATTAGTACCCACCCTAAATCAGTTCACTGTCCCAGCACATAATCAATATCCATCTTATATCGCTTTCTTTTCCAAGCACATAATCAATATCCATCTTATCTACTTTCATTGTCCAAAAACTGCATACATATCTTGGAGCATCAAGGCTGAGCAATCAGGGTGCAACAAGGAGTTTGAAAGTCTCATTTTGCATCGGCGCCATTTTGGGCGAGGTCAGGCAGGTCCCAGTATAGTCAGAATGCTTCCACTGACTCGTGGTTGGACCAGAACCTCTTTTGGCAGTTCAAAAAGTTTTTTCGCAATGGGGCAACAGACTAGCAATATGGACCATCAGTCAAAAGAGGGGAGGGAGGCAACGACCTTTCCTACCGGGTCATTCTGGTGTTCCACCGGAACTGAACAAATCTGTATCTTTGCAGGATTTTAGTCATTTCCACACTGAGGCTGGCGCCGGCAGGAGTGCGCCGACGTCTCGTGGCTCCATCGGAGGACGGGGGCGGGGGGCGCCTCGTGGAGAGGTCGGCCCCCCCGGCTCTTTTAGAATCTTCAAGGTTGAGGAGCACAGGGCGCGTGCCCGTCCCGGGCAAAAAAAAAAAACCCGCTTTTTGATATGGACCCTCTTCAAGCAGGAGCGTTGGGGTGTCGCTGGAAGCCTCCACCTGGAGGGAGGTGGGGGAGGCTCGTTCGCGCCGCCTCCCCCTCCCAGCGACCCCGCGCCGTTCTTCGGCTCCAGCGCTTTGGTATGGCCGTGCCAGGCAATGAAGATGGGGGGGGGGTCGGAGGCAGCAAGACATCCCCCCCCTTTTGTGGCGGGACTATCTGCAACTCTCAAGGGTTGCCGCTGAAGGGACTACCTGCAACTTTCCAGAGTTGTCCAAGTCATAATTTGAAAAGAAAGAAGCGTTGTCGCAGCCATTATAGCTGAGAGAAGCGCTGCCGACCTCGCCTTTTGCTTCGGTCTGTGATGATGGCCGGATCAGGCAAGAGAGGGGGGGGGGGTCGGAGGCAGAGGCAAGACATCCCCTCCCCCCGTGGCCTGCAGGGCAGCAGAAGAGGGGAAAAGGGGAGACCATCACAATTTTCGGGCGGTCCGCCCTACAGCTTCCCCTTCCGATGGCGGCCAGCCAGGCCCTGCTCTGCACGCGCTGAGGCCTCGCCTTCCGGATGGGCGTAACCGCGGACCTGTTGCACTTCAGGAGCTTCCGGAATGGGGGTAGGTGTCTATTGATTTGTATCTATTTCATGTTACCGTTATTTGGGCGTGGTGGGCAGTGAGGCAGACATGTTTGGAGCAGGAATAGGCAACGGAGCCTAGCTACCTCGTGGCTGTCTTGCCGTCAAGCTTTCGCCATTTTATATTTCTTATTACGAACTATTCCTAATGTTTCTTATTTTTAGCGAAGTCGAAAGCTCATCAGGGGGTTACTGACTTAGCCCGATTTCTTTTATTTTTCCTTCCTTTCCTTAGCGTGTTTCAAGCTAAAGTTTCTGTTAACAGGGTACGGTGATCACTTCATGTTTTCATATGTCCTTTCATTAGGGGTACTCCTGGACGGACCAGATGAGTTACCTCCAATAAATGGTCCGGGTGGAACTAGATTATCAATCAGTGGGGAACACATGTCCCTTCATTAGGGTATCATCCTGGACGGACCAAATGATGTACCTCCAATTACTAGGGTAGCCTCCTGGACGGACCAGATGGCCTACCTCCAATAAATGGTCAATGAGTGGGGAGCATGTGTCCCTTCATTAGGGCAGCCTCCTGGGCGGACCAGGTGAGCTACCCCCAATAAATAGTCAATCAGTGGGGAGTGGGTAGGCCTGACGAATCATAAAGGGGCATAACCTACCCATTACTATTTGCAAAGACTAGACAGAATATTTCTATTCCACGTTATTTGCAAACAGAAAATACCTCAAACGAACAATTCCTTGGACAACAATGTCCAGTCAATCAATCAATCAGTGGGGAGAAAAACAGGCATGACGGATTACAACGGGGACAAACGTCTGCATTACCTGCCCTTCGCTATCTGCAAAGGGAGACAGAATATTCCTATTCGTCTCTGTTTGTGGACAGGGAAGATCTCAAAGAGCAACAATCGATTATTAATCGATATCAAACAATCAGTGGGGAGAAAGGTAGGCATGACGAATCATAAAGGGGCATTTACCTACCCTTCTCTGCTTGCAAAGGGAGACGGAATATTCCTATTCCTCTTGTTTGCAGACAGAGAATATCTCAAAGAGCAACAATCGATGAAAATCGATATCAAACAATCAGTGGGGAGAAAGGTAGGCATGACGAATCATAAAGGGGCATTACCTACCCTTCTCCATCTGCAAAGAGAGACGAACGTTCCTATTCGCCGCTGTTTGCAAACAGAGAATGTCTCGTTCTCAAGAAGAGAACCAATATTTCAAGTAGCAACCAAAGCTAAATGAACCAATAAACAAACAATATCAGTATTTAAATACCGATTCCAATACAATCAATCAAACAATCAGATGGATAAAACCATCCTACCAATCAGGCGTAAAAACGCCCTACTTAATCTTACCCGGACCGGACCATGCGGACAGTTCTTCGCCTTCCCCCTCCAGCGCCCGATCGTTCTATGCAGCATTCCTGTGGGATTCCAGTCAGGACAATAGGTCACTCGAGAGAGGTCCATTCAGAATCGGTGAAGTTCATTCAATCGGCAGCCGACGAGGGCCCTCTCAAGGCAGGTATACTCCAATCATTTAGATGTTCACCTCATCGTCTGGATCTCTCTTACTGGACCTTATGTCACTGATGGACCCCGCGCTGGGACGCCAATTGTCGAAAGTGAGCCCATATTACTATCGATGCCCGGGCTGCTGGCGCAAGTCGCCTCTTAGTTCCCATTCTGAATAGTTACCAAATAAAGAGACGGGCGCTGGAAGCAGGAATCACAAGAACAGGATTTATTACTCATGAGGAGAGCCTGTCATTTCGGACATGAAACACAGTGTCTTTCGGGAGGTGCTCTAACAAGTTCTCTGAGACATCGCCTTTTATACCTTACAAAACATTCCTTATTACAATAACGACATTGTGAAACAAGGAAAAGACATCCCCGTAATCCCCGTGTCAATCCCACCCCACATATATCCACAATAGAGGCCCTTAGCCTGCCGATAAGAGGAGGGGGCAATCACGCGGCTGAGTGTTCCGCCGATTCTTTGGATGTGTGCGCCTGATCGTACCCCAGGGGGTGGGGAGGCCAGGATCAATAGTGGATCCTTTGAAGAGGAGTGACTCCATACAATAAGGGGCAGTAAACAGTATCTCCCGGCTTAGGTGATGGCCTCGGACCTGTGTGGACAGTCAATCGCGGAGGGAGGGTTTACCAACAGAGGGGTTATTCATGAAAGGAAAGGAGGTGTTGGTCAGGCGCGGCCGTGACTCCCAAGAACAGGGTCATGCGGGCTTGTGCATGTGAGGGAGGGGGCAGCCAGGGTGCGCGGAGGAAGAGGGTCATTTGAGAGTGGGGTGGGGGGTGTTCAAATGCGCGCAGGAGGGAAGCCGGGGATTTAAAAGAGCGGGCAAAGAGGCCATGGTGCCTAAAATGGCTGTCAGGTACATGCGGGCACAGGCCTTTACTGGCGGGGTGATGCGGTCAACGTCTCACGACATTCGTGGCGCGTACAGGGAGGGGAATGGAAAAAGACAAATGAACGCCGCTTATGTACATCAATTTTGTGAATTTCCACAGATAGATAGATAGATAGATAGAGTGAGGGCGATAGATAGAGTGAGTGCGATGGATAGAATGAGGGCGATAGATAGAGTGAAGGAGATAGATAGATAGAGTGAGGGCGATAGATAGATAGATAGAGTGAGGGCAATAGCAAGATAGAGTGAGGGCGATAGATAGAGTGAGGGCGATAGATAGATAGATAGACAGATAGAGTGAGGGCGATTAGATAGATAGAGTGAGGGCGATAGATAGATAGAGTGAGGGCGATAGATAGACAGATAGAGTGAGGGCGATAGATAGATAGACAGATAGAGTGAGGGCGATAGATCGATAGACTGATAGAGTGAGGGTGATAGATCGATAGACAGATAGAGTGAGGGAGATAGATAGATAGATAGATAGATAGATAGATAGATAGATAGATAGGAGTGAGGGCGATAGATAGATGGATAGATAAATAGATAGATAGTTGTGTGTGCGGTTGTGTGTGTGGTTGTGGTTGTGTGTGCGTGGTTGTGTGTGTTATGCTTTGTTTTGCTATGCTATATTTTGTTATGCTATGCTTTGTTTTGTTGTGTTTGGTATGCTATGCTATGTTTTGCTAGGCTATGATCTGTTTTGTTTTGTTATGCTATGTTTTGTTGTGTTTTGTTAAGCTATGCTATGTTTTGTTGTGTTTTGCTATGTTTTGTTATGCTATGTGTTGTTGTGTTTTGTTATGCTATGCTATGTTTTGTTATGTTATGCTATGCAATGTTTTGTTTTGCTATTCTATGTTTGTTTTGCTATTCTAGGCTTTGTTTTGTTATGCTATGCTATGTTTTTTTGCTATCCTATGCTTTGTTTTGTTATGCTATGCAATGCTTTGTTGTGTTTTGCTATGATTTGTTATGCTATGCTATGTTTTGTTGTGTTTTGCTATGTTTTGTTATGCTATCTGTTATTGTGTTTTGTTTTGCTATGCTATGTTTTGTTATGCTATGCAATGTTTTGTTATGCTATGCTATGTTTTGTTGTGTTTTGCTATGCTATGCTTTGTTATGCTATGTTTTGTTGTGTTTTGCTATGCTATGCTTTGTTTTGCTATGCTATGTTTTGTTATGCTATATTTTGTTATGCTATGCTTTGTTATGCTATGCTTTGTTATGCTATGCTATGTTTTTCTATGCTATGCTTTGTTATGCTATGCTATATGTTGTGTTTTTGTTATGCTATGCTTTGTTTTGCTATGCTATGTTTTGTTATGCTATGCTATGCTATGTTTTGTTGTGTTTGATATGCTATGTTTTGCTATGCTAATATATGTTTTGTTTTGCTGTGCTATGTTTTGTTGTGTTTTGTTAAGCTATGCTATGTTTTGTTGTGTTTTGCTGTTTTGTTATGCTATGTGTTGTGTTTTGTTATGCTATGTTTTGTCATGTTATGCAATGTTTTGTCATGCTATGCTATGTTTGTTTTGCTATCCTATGCTTTGTTTTGTTATGCTATGCTCCGTTTAGTTTTGCTATCCTATGCTTTGTTTTGTTATGCTATGCTATGGTTTGTTGTGTTTTGTTATGCTATGCTATGCTTTGTTGTGTTTTGATATGCTATGCTTTGTTATGCTATTTTGTGTTATGCTATGCTATGTTTTGTTTTATTATGCTATGCTTTGTTTTGCTATGCTATGCTTTGTTTTGCTATGCTATGCTTTGTTATGCTATGCTTTGTTATGCTATGCTTTGTTATGCTATGCTTTGTTATGCTATGCTTTTTTATGCTATACTTTGTTATGCTATGCTTTGTTATGCTATGCTTTTTTATGCTATGCTTTGTTATGCTATGTTTTGTTATGCTATGCCAAGCGTTGTTTTGTTGGGCTATGCTATGTTGTGTTTTGTTATGCTATGCTATGTTGTATTTTGTTATGCTATGCTATGTTTTGTTGTGTTTAGTTATGCTATGCTAAGTTTTGCTATGCTTTGCAATGCTATGTTTTGTTATGTATGCTATGTTGTGTTGTGTGTTGTTATGCTATGTTTTGTTGTGTTTTGTTGTTTTGTTATGCTATGCTTTGTTTTGTTATGCTATGCTTTGTTATGTTATGCTATGTTTTGTTCTGCTATGTGTTGTTGTGTTTTGTTATGCTATGTTTTGTTATGTTATGCTATGTTTTGTTATGCTATGCTATGTTTTGTTTTGCTATCCTATGCTTTGTTTTGTTATGTTATGCTATGCTATGATTAGTTTTGCTATCCTATGCTTTGTTATGCTATGCTATGTTTTGTTGTGTTTTGCTATGATTTGTTATGCTATGCTATGTTTTGTTGTGTTTTATTATGCTATGCTTTGTTTTGCTAGGCTATGTTTTGTTATGCTATGTTTTGTTATGCTATGCTATGCTTTGTTATACTATGTTTTGTTATGCTAAGCTTTGTTTTGTTATGCTATGCTATGTTGTGTTTGGTTATGCTATGCTATGTTTTGTTGTGTTTTCTTATGCTATGTTTTGCTATGCTTTGCAATGCTGTGTTTCGTTATGTATGCTATGTTTTGTTGTGTTTAGTTATGCTATGCTATGCTATATTTTGTTGTGTTTTGCTATGTTATGTTATGCTATGTTTTGTTATGTTATGCTGTTTTGTTCTGCTGTTTTGTTGTGTTATCTTATGCTATGCTATGTTTTGTTTTACGCTATGCTATATTTTGTTGTGTTTTGCTATGTTTTGTTATGCTATGTTTTGTTATGCTATGCTTTGTTTTATGTTATGTTATGCTATGTTTTGTTATGTTACGCTGTTTTGTTCTGCTGTTTTGTTGTGTTATGTTATGCTATGCTATGTTTTGTTTTTACTATGCTATGTTTTGTTTTGCTATTCTTTGTTATGTTATGCTATGGTTTGTTTTGTTATGCTATGCTATGTTTTGCTGTGTTGCTATGTTTTGATATGCTATGTTTTGTTATGCTATGCTTTGTTTTATGTTACGTTATGCTATGTTCTGCTATGTTTTGTTGTGTTATGTTATGCTATGCAATTTTTCGTTTTACTATGATATGTTTTGTTTTGCTATGCTTTGTTATGTTATGCTTTGTTTTGTTATGCTATGTTTTGTTATGCTATGCTGTGTTTTGTTGTGTTTTGTTATGCTATGCTTTGTTGTGTTTTGCTATGCTATGTTTTGTTTTGTTATGCTATGTTTTGTTTTGCTATCCTATGCTTTGTTTTGTTATGCTGTGCTTTTGCTATCCTATGCTTTTGTTTGTTATGCTATGCTATGCTATGCTATGCTGTGTTTCATTATGCAATGCTATGTTTTGTTATGCTATGCGGGTGAGGGTATGTGAGGGTGTGTGAGGGTGAGTGAGGGTGAGGGTGTGTGAGGGTGAGGGTTTTTGAGGGTGATGGTGTGTGAGGGTGAGGGGGTGTGAGGGTGAGGGGGTGAGAGTGAGTGAGGGTGTGTGAGGGTGAGAGGGGGTGAGGGGGTGTGAGGGTGAGGGGGGTAAGGGTGTGTGAGAGTGAGGGGGTGTGAGGGTGAGGGGGTGTGGGGGTGAGGGGGTGTGAGGGTGAGTGAGGGGGTGTGAGGGTAAGTGAGGGTGTGTGAGGGTATGTGAGGGGGGTGAGGGTGAGAGTGTGTGAGGGTGAGGGGGTGTGAGGGTGTGAGATTGAGGGTGTGTGAGGGTGAGAGGGGGTGAGGGGGTGTGAGGGTGAGGGGGGTGAGGGGGTGTGAGAGTGAGGGGGTGTGAGGGTGAGGGGGTGTGAGGGTGAGTGAGGGTGAGAGGGTGAGGGTGAAGGGGTGTGAGTGGGTGTGAGGGTGAGGGTGTGAGAGTGAGTGAGGGTGTGTGAGGGGGGTGAGGGTGTGTGAGAGTGAGGGGGTGTGAGGGTGAGGGGGTGTGAGGGTGAGTGAGGGGGTGTGAGGGTTAGTGAGGGTATGTGAGGGGTGTGAGGGTGAGAGTGTGTGAGGGTGAGGGTGAGGCGGTGTGAGGGGGTGTGAGGGTGTGAGAGTGAGTGAGGGTGTGTGAGGGTGAGAGGGGGTGAGGGGGTGTGCGGGTGAGGGGAATGAGGGTGTGTGAGAGTGAGGGGTGTGAGGGTGAGGGGGTATGAGGGTGAGTGAGGGTGAGAGGGTGAGGGGGTGTGAGGGTGAGTGAGGGTGAGTGAGGGTATGTGAGGGGGTGTGAGGGTGAGGCAGTGTGAGGGTGAGGGGGTGTGAGGGTGAGGCGGTGTAAGGGTGAGGGGGTGAGAGGGTGTGTGAAGGTGAGGGTGTGTGAGGGTGAGAGGGTGTGTGAGGGTGAGAGGGTGTGTGAGGGTGAGAGGGTGAGGGTGTGTGAGGGTGTGTGAGAGTGAGGGGGTGTGAGGGTGAGGAGGTGTGTGAGATGTCAGGGGGTGTGAGGGCGAGTGAGGGGGGTCAGGGCGTGAGGGTGAGTGTCTCTAATGAATGTCGCTGCTTCGCCTTCTTTGAAAATGTTCAGTGCAGCAAATAGAGCATGCCGCCCTAATTATCACAGCATGAGGCCCCAAAGTGATAATTATCACAGCATGCAGAGAGGCGCCCCACACTGCTGGAGCACTCAACTGCACATTAATTATAGTTGAGTGCTCCAGCAGCCTGGGGCGCCTGTTGACATGCTGTGATAAGTGGGGTCTCATGCTGTGATAATTGTTACTTGCGGCGCACGATACTGATTCCTGCCCCTCCAGGACTCCCTGACCTGCCTCATGGTTGCCAAGGCAATATTTCAGAAAATATTGCCGTGCTACCGTAAGGCAGGTCATGGAGTCCTCGAGAGGTGGGATCCAGAGCAGACAAATCTGCTAAACAGGAGCTTTTTCCAATGGCAGGCCTACGTTTCAAGAGGCCTGCCAATGGAAAAAAAGGGGCGTGGCTTAATGCCATACTGAAATCCCCTGCTCACAATATCTCTTTGCCTGCAGCAGGGCCATGCCCTGCAATGCAGGCTTCGACCTAAAAAGGAAATATGCAACAAAAACCAGAGAAAGAAAAGAAAAAAGAAGAAAGAAAAAAGAGGGGCGAAGATGAAGTACATATCTGCGTATGCGAGAGAGAGGAAGTGGTTCAATCTGTACAATAAACAATTTCCTAGAAACATTTTAGTCGTTATAGGACAAATAGCATCACATTATAAATCAGAGCAGTCCGCCATGAACACAAGTGTGGGAAGAAAGTCCTCTTATGGGGATATAACAGTAATTGGTGACCAGCGCGGGGCCTCGGGAACCATCGTGGTGTATACATTTTTTTTTTATTCCACAATACCATGTAAAGGGGCGTGTGGTACAGGCAGTAGCAAAGGTGATATTACTCCATGCACAAAGTGTCTACCCCACTCCCTCCGGTACTATGGAATTGATGGACTGTGACTGTGAGTCCTGGGTAAGTTTCACGATATACGTGCGCTATAGCCCCCAAATGTCTACTGGGCGGGAGGTAACTGGGACCATTGTGGAGTATTCCTCACTGTTGACGTTGCAGTAGGCCATGCTACGAAGCCAGGCCTGGGGGCTTGGTGTGCGCCTGGAACCCCAAAGTAGTGCAATCTCTCTCTTAGCTAATAATAAGCCGATGGCCGCCAGCTACAGTGTGGCCTAGTGGGCGCGATCTTGTGGGATAAGTCAGGGGTATGATACATCCGCCTCAAAAACTTAAAGTGGATGAGCTTGTGTCTGCTATTAAAGGATACCTCCCTGGTGGCCGCACAGCATGCCGCCCATTGGTCATCAGAGATTGAGCTCCCCAGGGCTGTTTCCCATGCGGCCCGCACTGCAGTGTCGGAGGAGGGAAGCGAGGCCAAGCATATTTTATATAACCTAGAGACAACATGTGCTCCTGTTTGATTCTGTATAATGAACGTGAGAGTCGCTGCGTCTTCAGGGGGAAGTGGAAACGAGCAGAATGTAGATCGGAGCATAGACCGAAGCCTAGTCAGTATGAAAGAATCCATAAATGATCGCTCAATAAAGCGCTGATCATCCGTCACGGAAAAGACATGGCCGTCCGGGAAAAGATCCCCGATCGTGTGTAACTGATATTTGGCTAATGTGCGCTGAACCACAGACTCACCAGTGATCGGGAGCCAGTGGGCATTAGGCAATGGAAGAGCTGAGGAATACAAGACTTTGATCTGTAGTAACCTACGTAATTTTTCCCACGCCCAACACGTGGTGGAGACGGTTTGTATGTCCTGTGGGTCTCGAGGAAACCCCTTAGGGAGAACGGAATGAAGCGGCACAGGTGACACCAGGTCCGCCTCAGGTTTCAGATACAAAATTCTGGCATCTGGATGGAACCAGGGATAGGCATATGAGCATTGCGCGACCAGATAATAAAGATAAAAGTCGGGGACACCGAAGCCACCCCTTTCATAAGGAAGTGTTAGGGTATGCCAGGAAACCCGAGGATTTCTATCACCCCACACCAGACGCAACAATAAGGAGCGGAGTTGCGTGAAAAAAATCTTGGTGAGTGGAATAGGAATATTGTTGAATAAATACAGAAACCGGGGGAGTATGATCATTTTAATGATGGTGATCCGACCTGCCATGGACAAGGGGAGGCGAATCCATTGCGCCAGGTGGTCCTCTATAAAATCAAGGGCATGCCCATAGTTCAAACGAATTATCGACAACGTGTCAAGGTGGACGTGAATTCCCAAATATCTCACCGATTCAGTGGTCCCCTCAAGGGGGAAGGCACACTCCCATTGTGAAGTGGAAGTGGAAGGGGTAAGTGGGAAGACCACAGATTTGTGCCAGTTAACGTGAAGGCCAGAGTATTCTCCAAAATGGGTTATTTCCAACAAGAGGGATTCCAGATTGGTCTGCGGTGTACGGACATACAAGATTGTGTTGTCAGCGTATAAGGAAAGGAGAAGCGGCCCTGTGCTAAACTGGAGCCCTCTATGAAGATGTTTCTCTTGAAAATGACGAACCAGGGGGTCCATCGTCAGAATGAACAAAAGAGGGGACAGCTGGCAACCCTGACGAGTGCCACGTGAGAGTGTGAAGGATTCAGAGATGGTACCGTTTAAACGTAGCCGGGCCGTAGGAGCAGTATACAATAATTCCACAGTAGCCACGAACATGGTGGGTATACCCATCCGGCTCATGACCGATAGAAAAAAGGGCCATTCCAGCGTGTCGAAAGCTTTCTCTGCGTCTAGAAACACCGCTGCGGCAGGGGTCGAGGGATCGATCCTGTGTAAGACGGAGAACAACGTCCTCAGATTGAAGGAGGTGGACCTGTGTGGGACGAACGCAGACTGGGCCGGCGATATAATTGACTCCATTAACAATGATAGGCGCATCGCAAGTACTTTAGCCAAAATTTTGTAGTCTAAATTTAACAATGAAAGGGCTCTGTATGATCCACACAGTGATGGGTCGCGTCCGGGCTTGGGGAGAAGAACAATAACCTCTTCCCTCAGTGTGGGCGGTAAAACGCCGGACTCCAATGCCTCAGCGTAGACCTCTACCAGCCGCGGGACGAGTTCCTCATTGTATTCCTTATAAAAATTTGCTGAGAAACCGTCGAGTCCGGGCGCTGAGGAGCCTTTTAACGCATCAATGGCTTCAATGATAGAGTCCGGTGTGATGGGCATAGCAAGGAACTCCTGCATCCATTTTTCCAAGTACACCATTGCGATTTCATTCAGGTAAGGGCCAGGGTCGCACCTGTCTCCCGAAAGCGTGGAAGTGTAAAGAGTTTTGTAATACGACAAGAAGGAATTGCAGATGTCAGGAGTGGAGTGGTGCTGTGCGCCCTGATCGTCAATGAAATCAGTGATGTATGACGCCTGACAATGGGGGCGGAGTAGTTGAGCTAACAATTTGCCAGGCCTATCACCCTCACCATACCGATGCTCAGTACAGTGCTTGTTCAAATATTTTAACTCTCTGTCTGCATTGTCCCTAAATTCTAAAAGTAAGTCTAGGCGTTTAGCCTCTTTCCCATCTGACGGGCAATAAGTATGTCTTTCTCGATTCTGGAGATGTCCCTCTCAATACGGGTCAGGGTGGAACGAATCTCGCGCAGTGCCCCTACATGTTTATCGATACACACCCCACAAATGGTGGCCTTAAATCCCTCCCACAACACCGCCCGCGTTTCCATGGAACCCGTGTTGTTGTTGAAATAGTCATCAATAGCGCTGCGGATCTCTTCCCTAAAGACCGGGTCAGCCAAGGCCCCTCCAGGGAATCTCCACTGTCTTTCATACCCACCCAGTCTGGGGATCTGCAGAGTCAGTACAATGGGGGAGTGGTCAGACAGCGTACGTGGGAGTGTGGGGAGGTTATCCACCCAACCGGCAACGCCCGGGGAGAGGAGCCAGTAATCTATCCTTGTACTAGTGTTATGAAACACTGAATGATGTGTAAAATCCGGCGAGTGTGGGTGCAGTCGCGCCTCAATATCCACTAGTGAAAAGTGAGTGCAAATGTCAGCTAGCGCCGCTCGAGATCGGGGCTTGCAATCTGGGGAAGGGAAGGTACTATCTCTAGCGGGGTCCAACAACAAATTAAAGTCACCGGCCAACATTAGCAGGTCTATGTCTGAATGAAGTAGTGTCACTTGAAGGTCTTGGAAAAAAGCAGGAGAGTCAACGTTGGGCCCGTAAACTCCCACTAGTGCAATTTTGTAGCCCAGCAGCACACCGCTTACCATCACATATCTACCTTCCCTATCTGTGGTACTGCTAGCTAATACAAACGGGACACGTCTGTGAACTAGAATCGCAACCCCTCTTGCATACCTGCTAAAGTTCGAAAAAACTCTGTGGGCACCCCATCCCCTGGCAATGGAAGAAGAGTCTGAAGGGGTCAGGTGTGTTTCTTGAAGAAAAAGAACATCTACCTCGTGTCGGACTGCATAATTCGGGACCTGTTCGTGCTTTCTTGTGGTGTTCAGACCGCAGACATTCCAGGACATAAGCTTCAGTCTGGCCGGCCCAGACTGCAGTCCTGTCCTGGCCATAAGTCAGGCCAGAGCATGAATGTGAACATGTGTACGACTGGTATTCCACTCTCATCAGCATTACAGATTCTCACAAATAGGGATGAACATAGAAACAAAAAATAACCCCACCCCCAACCCCCACCCAGCCTCCTCATACCCAAAAAGACACAGTCCCTGAACAATCGGACACTGTGAATGCAATATATCCAAAACAATAGCCATGTAGTGAAGCGTTTGAACAAACCAAAAAACTTAACCCCAAGTAAGGAAAACATGGAGGCATACGCCATAGGGGGTAGCAACGCCACGCCTAGCAGGCACCCCAGTAGGAACCGCTTCCGAAGTGTTACAAAACATGTGAAATTATGTAGAATCCACATCAGGTAGTCCAAAACAGTGAACGTTAGTTATGAACCATTAATGACAAGAGTTCAACCCTGGCCGGTTTCAGTAAAGAGGTCAGTACTGGCCTGCGAGTCCTCACGACGCGGAGAGTGTGGCGCGGAGTTGGACGCCCGTGGGGAGCCCTGTTTTTTGTAGGTTTGGCAGAAGTCTTGGGCCTCAGTGGGGGAATCAAAGATACGGAATCTGCCTTCTATATCGACCTTTAGCCTAGCTGGATATAGCATTCCGTACTTC
The DNA here is from genome assembly GCF_964263255.1 of Lissotriton vulgaris. NCBI lineage: Eukaryota > Metazoa > Chordata > Amphibia > Caudata > Salamandridae > Lissotriton > Lissotriton vulgaris. The sequence goes on from NW_028253572.1 coordinate 99,509, forward strand.
AACCCCAGGTTACGTAGATTTGCTTTAACTCCAGCATATTTGTGATGCGCCTCCTGAACCATCAAAGTAAAATCCGGGAAGAAGGACAGAACGCTGCCCTGCCATCTCACCTCTACCGCCTCTCCCGCCGCACGCAGCGCGGCATCTCGGTCGCGAAAGTTAATGATTCTGGTGATAATGGGACGAGGGGGCTTTCCCAGGCGAGGTCTAGGTCCCAACGACCTGTGGGCTATCTCGACCACAAAGCCATTCGTGAACGTGTCTCTGCCGAACAGCTCAATGAGGAGTTTCTCAACAAAGGTGTCGAAGCACCCTGTGGCCGTCGTCTCCGCCACACCAATAATGTGTATATTATTTCGTCGGCCACGAGCCTCCAAATCCTCGTTCTTGATCGCCACCTCTTTCAGTATTTTTTCAACTCGTTCTAGCCTCTTAAGTGATTTTGTGGCATTGTCCTCTAAATCTGATATCCTGGATTCGGTCGTGGGCCTGCACCTTGGAACCCATATCTGCGATTTTCTGTTCGAGGCTGTCAAAGCGGGTATCCAGAGCCTTGAAACCCGCTCGCATTTCGCCCAACATGGCGGCAACCATGGACATGGCATCTCCCGTGGCCGCGGTCGCGGTAGTCCCAGTCGAAGAACCAGGTGGAGCGTCGGCCGCAAGTAGGGGAGTCTTACCAAAGCTCAATTTCCTCTGATTCGGGTCTCTCTTCCCCGTGGCCAGTTCAATGGCGAATATACTGCACACTGAAACAGTGAGTGGTACCAAGCCGGGAGTCAGCGTGAGGTGCAGGAGTCACAGTTCCAGTTCCAGCTGTAAGGGCGACAATGCTTAGGAAGAGTCACGAAAATGGTGTCACTCCGCGTGGCTGGTTTCCGTGTAGGACAGACCGTGCCAGGTAAACCGTTACCAGGGACCCAGGGGCAATCTGCAGCGAAGCTCAAGACAGTGTGTCACATCCACCTGCTTCTCTACGATGTCACTAAGGGGCAGTGGGTGACGTCGATGCTTCCCCCACTGTGTGCAACTGGGGTAGGAGCCCGCTAACAGGAGCCAGAAGTGTGTGGCCAGTGGGGGGAGTATGTGGTATCTGGTGTGTATTGCTCAGGCGGGGCTGCAGAAATCAGCCGGATGCACCCCCCCGGGGCCCCCACCACCACAGCCCGCGACCCCGGCAGCAACCAAGCAAGCCCTACCGCCCGCCGCCAGTCCGCAAATCGAGGCCCCGGTCTCCACGCGCGTCTAGGCCCGAAGGCCCCGACCCTGCGCAAGAGCACGGCGCCCCCACCCAGGAACCAGCGGAAGACCGGCGACCGGCACAAGAGCTCGCCGGCAGCCCGCTAAGAGGCAGGGGTCTCGGCAGGGAAGCCCAGCGCAGCACTCACCGGCTAATCCCGCGCAGTTAGGGAAGATTTTGCCGAGGCCAGGAGGCCTCCAGTCCCCTCCGCCTTACACACCGCAATACTCAACCCCCAGGCCCCAGGGTCCGTCCAGCTGCGAGGGGTGCCGTTACATCTCGGATCCGCTTGTGATGTGGGCGTGGGAGCGGCCGGGTCACTTCTCAAACGCCGTCCCTGGGTGGCCTCATGGCGGAGCTTCACGCCGAGGCAGCCATTTTGGTCGCCTCCGTGGCCACGCCCCCCTGGTTTAGTCAGTGTTGACGGAATATATGAGGCAACTAGTTCGGCCCACTCCTGTGAGCCCAGGCAGGTTAGGTTGGCGGGGCCGTCGTTCCCAAGATTTGGTGTATTACCTCTGTCCTCCTTTAAACGGTCGTCGGAGATCTGATCTTTTACTATTCCTTCCTTTGGCATTGGGTGAGATTTTAGGCTGTCTAGTTGGTCCAGAAGGCTTTTGTCGGTGATCAGCGAGTTGTTTGAGTTGTGTAGGTTGTCGCTGCTTAGCAGTTCTTGCCATTGAAGGTAGTCCTTACCGCTACAGGTTGTAAGGTTGTGCAAAGCATATTTTGGGTTCTGGCTAGTTTCTAGTGCAGGTAAAGTAGTTGGTGACGATCGGGAGTTGGTGTACATAGGAGATGAGGATAAACGTGGGTGAGACGTGACCCCCCTGTCTCCGAGCCGTGGGGCTGGTGGGCTGCAGATGGACGTAACTGTATGCACACCTTCGCCTGGGAGACCTGGTTTCCCCTCCGCAGGTGAGCATGATACGGGTTGGTCGTCTGCTGTAAAGGAGCAGTTCATAATACTGTTTCCTTGACCCAAGGGTTGGTCTTTTTGTACTTCGCAAGGAGATAGCGGAAGTAATGAGTCCTGGAGACCCAGGATTTTTCCACTAGATGAAAAGATAGTGGAGAGTGGATCTTTCAGAACGTTGAATTTTGATGGTTTTTTTGGTTGCCGAAGGTTGGGGCAAGGATTCACAACCCGTGGAAATTGATCGCTAGCCGGTTCGCGTTCTCCCAGGGATGGATCCCGGCTTCCGCTGACTTCATTTGCGTTATCCTTTTTATTGGCGATTGCTACGGCAGTTTGCTCGGCCTTGACCTTTGCCTTGGTCTTCGGCTTGTTCTCAAGATGAACCCTTTTTTTGCCTGACCTCATGCTGAAGTTGACCAGTAGTCTAGGCCAATAAGTTCAGAAGCGCGCTTGGCTTTGCTGACTTTTGCTCTCGGGAGCTGGATCAGAGGCGGACTTGCGGAAACGAAGGGCTAGGAAGATGACGCAGAGTCTCTCAGAAATAGTCTCTAGGTGGCTCCACCCCCCACTGATTTCAGGGCTTGGGCTTGAGCCTCGAACCACCAGGCGTCAGGCCCTGTGGATAGATGAATGAATTTTGGTGGGGTTGATGAAAATACACTGCACCGTTCACTGTTCACAGAGAGAGTACCGGTGCACCACTGCATCTGCGACATGCTTATTCGCTAGTGCGAAGGAAGGGGATTCACGAGTCTTTGCGTCGTTTTGAAAGCGTTCTTATTCTTTTAGTTTTAACAATTCATCTTGCTGTTTTTGTTCTGATAAGCCTGCGTGTGCCCGCACTTGCTCTCGCTGGCTCCCCAGGCTCCGGGCTCCCGCTGGTCCCGCGGCTCCTGCCGCCACTGGGGGGGTCTCTCCGTGGGTCCTGCCTGCTGCTGCTGCTGCCGGGGCTGCCGGGATGCCCCCGCAGCTCCCACCGGGCTCCCGCCACTACCGGGCTGTTCCCGCGTCTGTTCCGCGCTCACCCGCCATGGCGGGGGGTCTCTTAGCGGTTTAGCTGTTCCCAGGACACCCCCCCGCCGACGGCCACCAGCTGTGTGTGTGCACCTTGCCTCGCTGCTGCCCGCAGCCTCGTGGAGTCTGCCTCGCTGATCCCTGCCCCTCCGCCGCATTTGCGTGTGCTTGCACATTCTTGTTTGTTTCCTAATTGTATTTATTTTGCCTTCCATTATTGTCACTGATTGTTGTTTTAGCGTTTGTATTTTGTACCTCTGTCCCCCTGTGCCTGCCCGCCCCGCTCCCCGCTTCCCGCCGCCGTCCAAGCGGCCACGCCCCCTTTTTGTTTTGTGCCCTCCCCGCTCCCGCCTCCCAGCTGCTCCTCCCTCCCTCCCACTTGGCCATAAATGACGACCGCGCGGCCCACGTGAGTGTGACTTGTTCCCAGGACACCCCCGTGCCGCACGGCCACCAGCTGTGTGTGTGCACCTTTCCTCGCTGCTGCCCGCAGCCTCGTGGAGTCTGCCTCGCTGATCCCTGCCCCTCCGCCGCATTTGCGTGTGCTTGCACATTCTTGTTTGTTTCCTAATTGTATTTATTTTGCCTTCCATTACTGTCACTGATTGTTGTTTTAGCGTTTTTATTTTGTACCTCTGTCCCCCTGTGCCTGCCCGCCCCGCTCCCCGCTTCCCGCCACCGTCCAAGCGGCCACGCCCCCTTTTTGTTTTGTGCCCTCCCCGCTCCCGCCTCCCAGCTGCTCCTCCCTCCTCCCACTTGGCCATAAATGGCGACCGCACGGCGCAGGTGAGTGTGACCTGTTCCCAGGACACCCCCGCGCCGCACGGCCACCAGCTGTGTGTGTGCACCTTGCCTCGCTGCTGCCCGCAGCCTCGTGGAGTCTGCCTCGCTGATCCCTGCCCCTCCGCCGCATTTGCGTGTGCTTGCACATTCTTGTTTGTTTCCTAATTGTATTTATTTTGCCTTCCATTATTGTCACTGATTGTTGTTTTAGCGTTTGTATTTTGTACCTCTGTCCCCCTGTGCCTGCCCGCCCCGCTCCTCGCTGCCGTCCAAGCGGCCACGCCCCCTTTTTGTTTTGTGCGCTCCCGCCTCCCAGCTGCTCCTCCCTCCCTCCCACTTCGCCATAATTGGCGACCGCGCGTACGCGCAGCGGTCACGCGCAGTGGTCACACGCAGCGGGCGCGCTGATTGTGCACCGAAGGCGCCCGTCCGCGCCTGGACCGCGCCCAGTGCCAGAACCCCTGGCCCCCACCGACGCAAGACGTACCGACAAACATACGCCGCCGCCGCCCGCAACGCACTCCATACTGGCCGGAGGCCCACCTGCTGCCGGGCCGCCCCGAAACATTTCCACGGACCCTTCACCTGCACAACCTGCAAATTCACCTGCCTCCGAACATGCTCCACACCCGCCAAGCCAAACTCCAGCAGCGACCTCAAGTGCATCCTGCTCAACACCCGCTCCGTCCACAGACACGCCGTCGAACTCTGGAACCTGCTCGACACAACCTCACCAGACATCGCCTTCCTCACTGAAACATGGATGAACGCCTCCTCAGGCCCAGACATCGCCATCGCCATCCCGGATGGATACAAGATCATCAGGCGGGACCGCGTCAACCAGACCGGAGGAGGAATCGCCATCGTCCACAAGAACACCATCCGCATCACGACCGACGCCGACGACACCTTCACCGCTGCTGAACACCTCCACTTCCAGATTCACACCAACCCAAAGACGACCCTCAGAGGCACCCTCATCTACAGACCCCCTGGACCACGCGCGCAATTCAGCGAAGACATCACGGACTTCATCAGCCCTCACGCCCTCCCCTCCGCCGACTACATCCTCCTAGGGGACCTCAACTTTCACCTGGAGGACAGCAAGGACCGCAACACCGTCAACCTGCTGGACAACCTCACCAACCTCGGACTCAAGCAACTGGTCAACACCCCTACTCACTAAGCCGGCCACACACTTGATCCCGTCTTCTCATCCAGCAAGCACATCGCCTTCAGCCACTCCACCGGACTTCACTGGACCGACCACAGCTGCGTCCACTTCAGCTTCAGAAAAACCACCACCCACCACCACCCGCAACAGATCCCTCGCAGAAGCTGGAGCAAGATCACCGCCGACCAGCTCACCACCTCCCTCAGCCAAAACCCACCTGCCAGCACACCAGATCCCAACGAAGCAGCCCGCAACTTCACCCAGTGGCTGACCGCCTGCGCTGACGACCTCGCACCACTGAAGAACCCTCCTAGCAAACCCAGAAGCAAGAAGGCCCCCTGGTTCACCGACGAACTCAAGGACTCCAAGAAGACCTGCCACACCCTCGAGAAAGCCTGGCTCCTCGACCGGACCACTGACAACATGACCGCCCTCAAACACGCCACCCGCAAGCACCACCAGCTCATCCGCACCACCAAAAAGAAATCACTAAAGGATCGACTGGACAACAACGCCCACGACAGCAAGGAACTCTTCAGCATCGTCAAGGAGTTCTCCAACCCCAGCACCGGCAACAACAACATCACCCCTTCACAAGATCTCTGGGACTCCCTCGCCTCATTCTTCCACCGCAAGATTGCCGACATCCACAACAGCTTCGGCGCACCATCCACGCACCCAACCGTCGAACCAACGCACCCCACCGCCACCCTCCGCACCTGGACCACGGTGACCACCGAAGACACAGCCCTCACGATGAACACCATCCACTCCGGATCCCCGACTGACCCCTGCCCCCACCACGTCTTCAACAAGGCCGACTCCACCATCGCACCCCAACTCCGAGACGTCATCAACACCTCCTTCAACACCGCCACCTTCCCGGAGAGCTGGAAGCACCCCGAGCTCAGCGCCCTACTGAAGAAACCAACAGCGGACCCCACAGACCTCAAAAACTTCCGCCCCATCTCGCTCCTCCCTTTTCCTGCCAAAGTCATAGAAAAGATCGCCAACAGACAACTTGCCGCCTTCCTCGAGACGAATGGATCCCTCGACCCCTCACAGTCCGGTTTTAGAGCCAACCACAGCACCGAGACCGCCCTCATCGCAGCCACCGACGACATCCGAGCCCTGCTTGACAACTGGGAGACAGCGGCACTCATCCTCCTGGACCTCTCCGCAGCATTCGACACTGTCTGCCACCGCACCCTAGTCCAACGCCTCAGCAACACCGGCATCCAAGAGAAGGCACTGAAGTGAATCATCTCGTTCCTCGCCGGAAGAACACAGAGAGTCCGCCTGCCCCCGTTTCGATCCGAGGCCTCTGAAGTCATCTGCGGCGTCCCGCAAGGATCATCACTCAGCCCCACCCTCTTCAACGTCTACATGAGACCTCTCGCCACCATCGCACGCCAACACAACCTCAATATCATCTCCTACGCCGACGACACCCAGCTGATCCTCTCCCTCACCAGAGACCCCACACCGCCAGAACCAGCCTCCACGAAGGGATGAAAGACGTCGCCGAGTGGATGAAGAACAGCCACCTGAAATTGAACTCAGACAAGACGGACGTCCTCATCCTGGGACCATCACCCTCCGCCTGGGACGACTCCTGGTGGCCCCCAGCCCTGGGCACCGCCCCCAAGCCTACAGACCACGCACGCAACCTGGGATTCATCATGGACTCCTCCCTCTCAATGACCAGACAAGTCAACGCCGTCTCCTCTTCATGCTTTCACACCCTCCGCATGCTCCGCAAGACCTTCCGATGGATCCCGACCGAAACCAGGAAGACGGTCACCCAGACCCTCGTCACCAGCCGACTGGACTACGGAAACACCCTCTACGCCGGAACCACAGCCAAGCTACAGAAAAAACTCCAACGCATCCAGAACGCCTCCGCCCGCCTCATCCTGGACATCCCCCGACGCAACCACATCTCCGGCCACCTGAGGGACCTGCACTGGCTACCCGTCAACAAGAGGATCACGTTCAGGCTCCTCACCCACGCACACAAGTCTCTCCACGACCTGGGCCCCAAGTACCTCAGCGACCGCCTGACCTTCCACACACCCCCCGCCAGCTACGGTCTGCTAGCCTCGCCCTCGCCGCCGTACCACGCATCTGAAGAGCCACCGCCGGAGGCAGATCCTTCTCCTACCTCTCGGCCAAGACATGGAACTCCCTCCCCATCCACCTCCGACTGACCCAGGACCACCTCTCCTTCAGGAAGCAACTGAAGACCTGGCTGTTCGAGCAGTAGCGAATCCCTTCCCCAAGCGCCTTGAGACCCTCCCGGGTGAGTAGCACGCTATGCAAATGTCATGATTGATTGATTGATTGATTGATAGCGGCTGGGGCGGCAAGGGCGGCTGGGGCGGCTGCAGGTTGTGCCGTTACTTGGGAGCTCCCAGGACAGCGGCAACTTCTGGTGGCCCTGCATCCTGCTCCCCCGCCACGCCACACTCCACACTCCGAGGGGGTAGGTAGCAGGGAACAGGAAAGGGACCAGCCAGAGACCGCTCGCTCCAACCCGTAGATGGAAAGCCGGTCGAAGCCAAAGCCGCGGTTAGCTCAGCAGCCTCCCAGCGCGTCCTCACACTTGCGCAGCCTCGCACAGCACTCCGCTCCGTGGTCTGTGGCAAAACGCACGGTAAGAGAATCATTTTGTTCGGCTCGATTGCATACCTTTCTGGAGCTTAAAACTGAAGTGTTAACGGTGGAAATGCAAAACTTGTGGAAGTTATGTTGTGTAGTAAAACTTATTTGGCTACTTGTAACGTTTAGCTTTTTTCGAGGAATGTGTCAAGCGGGAGAGGATGAGATAGAAAAGGGGGGGCCAATCGGCCCCCACGCACACATGGCTGGGCCTGGCCCCCCCCACCCCCCATTGGCAGATCCTAGTTGGTTCGCGCGTCCCGCCCTTGCCCCGGAAGCAGTTTTGCGCGTCCGGGTCAAGGGGCGGGACCGCGACATAGGAGGGGTTAAGAGTCTGGGGAGCGCGGGAAGCGGCCTCTTTGTGCCCGCGCTTCCCAGGCTCGCTCCTCGCCCCGCCGTGGGGCCGTTTAATTTTCCCCACCCTCCATCCCCTGGTAGCAGAATTCTGGTAAGGACACTGTTAGGTATACGGTGTGATACTTTGCAATATCGCAGGAATAATGTTTTTCCTCCTTAGGCATTTTTCCACGTTTACAGGCAAGGTTAATATGTGTATGTTTTCTGGATGTGTATTGCGGTTGCATTTAACTCTTTTTCCTTAGGCCTTTTTTCCCTCTTAGTTAGTAATGTCGTATTTATTATGTGGGTCTGGCGGTAAGGTCATAATCGGTGAGCAGCAATTTAAGGTCCTTAGGTGGGGGCGGCCCCATTCACGAAAGGGGTCTCCCAGGGGGAGGGGCCACTGGTCTCTCCCAGAACTTCAGGGGCAGGATATCCGCTTGCTTGGGTGCGGGGGAGGGGAGTCAACGCTTTCCTCAGGCTGGTAGCCACCCCACACATACACTATGACGCTAAGGCGCGAGTGTAAGGGCCCTCCTGTTATGGTTAAATGGAGTTCACGGAGCACACTAGGGTAAACGGGCCCTTGTCGCGCTTGCGCATCTCGGACGTGAGAGCGTAGCTGGGTAAAAGGATCTAATTAATAAGAAAGAAGGGGTCCCAGTAATCAAAGAACAGTTTACTAAATAATAACAAATAAATCAACCAAGAAACAAATCTGTCCACATTGTTTTAATCACAATGTGAATGTATATATCAAATATATAATGTTATCTCAGAACATAAACATGGTTTCGCAGTGCCCCAAGTATAGTGGAGAAACAAGGAGGGGGGGAGTGATCCTGTGAGGAGGACGTGAAGGGAAGGAAGAAAAAATTCTCAAGTGACAGTTTAATCAATAGATATACATCATTTGTCCTAGCTACACATTGGGTGTAGAGATGGGGACCATAAGGTTTGATTAGTTATTTATACACAACAACATACTCCACAAGGTTCACAAAATGAAAATAATGGGGCGTGGAGTTGGTAATGCGAATAGTTGTCGACGTTTCGACCCTCTAATGTGCAGGTAGAGTTGCTATCCTTGCTGTGGGGTCTTCATCAGGACAGGGGTGGGGACACACCACGAAGTGGTATTCAAAGGACCGTGGTACAATCTACTGGCGCGGTCCGGATATGTCGTCAAAACTGATGATACACAAGGTGGTATAGGGACGAACCCGATTCAATCTGTTAACATGTTCCGAGGTATCGTCAATTCACGCGGAACAAAGAGATCAATGGACGCGATCAAAAATAAGATCGTGTGGAGGTCTGGTCAATTCAGACGAGGGCTTCGTAATTATTCGGTCAAGGAATCAATCGCTTCCCGCAACGAGCTGGATTCGCAATGAAAGGATCTGACACCGGTTAGCGACCTTGCCGTAGGACCAGAAATTATTAAAATGCAAATTGATATCAGGATGTTAGATTCGGTTAGGAACCACGCTGTATTAGACATTTGTTAAGGTTAGCCCACCATACCTGTCTAAACTGGATGTAAATCTAATGTCTGAATTTTGCATTTAATAATTATGTAATAATGTTATTTTATTAAATTTTTAATTTTGTTTCATATTTTAATAAATACGGCCGGGGGTCTCGGGCTCGAGACCCCCTGCCTTCCAAAGAATCCTGTTGTTGGTCTGTTAAAGGTGTAACAGTAGTCTGCGTGTTAAGGCGGGGGGTGGCCGGCAGTCACAGACCATGTACGAATAAGGTGAAGAAAAAATGAGAAAGTTACATTTGATTTACTACATTCAAGATTTCATGGTTCAATACAATTGTAAGTTTATTTATGGAAGTATTATACCTTAATATTCATCCATATTATCCATCAGAAATTACAGATTATTTTGTGCCCCGAAAATGCCTTAATATGGCCATCCAGAAACGTACTGTCGACTGTTTTGAAGTTGGGTGTTAGTCAGGACTGGCAATTGAACCTAGAATGATCTTGATGATTTCGCTTAAGGCATAGTTCTGGAGGTTGTGCCAGGCATTGACGCAAGAAATTAACTTTTAAGAAACGGAATAGGTGAAGTGATTTTGTTATCCATGTATGACTTGCAACTGTCAAGATGATTTGTATGAAGAAATATGGAACGATTTAATGATCTGCTATTGCAGTGACCCCATCTATGGTACTGTCATTGTAAATCGTTTTCGAATTCAGCATCACCCTGTCCTACTTGTGTGGCATGCTATCCGTAGCTAATTTTATGAGTTGCAAATACTTTGAAATAAACTTCTAAAAGTTATTCTTTTTTATTTATTCTTGGCATTGTGTTGCACTTGATGTAATTATATAATGATTGTATTTTGACAGTAGTTAGTTCAATGAAATTGTTGTTTACCAAAGAGAACACTTATCTTTTGCAGGGGAATGAGCAGGATGTCCAGAAGATTGTGGCAGCTTTGACCGAGTGCCTGACTGCTTTATCTGGAGAGCTGCTTCAGAGGGCGACGAGCATTGGAATTTCAGGACAGATGCACGGTGTTGTGTTTTGGAAAAAAAAACAAGGTACAGTATAACGCAGCAGTAAAAAATACACATGTATTCGAGTATTAGAAGGCTTTCAGTAACCCACATATGTGAAATATAAACTATCATTCTTTATGCCTATTCTGCTGTGGCAGCCGAATGTATACTCTCATGCAGCTTTCAGTTCTGCCGACAAAAAAAACAATTTAGCACAATAAGGAGTGCAACTGACACTCAGAAAAAGTAAAACCAAGAAGGAATTACTCTTATTTTTAGACTCCCCTTCACATTGCGGCTTTTGGACATGGACTAGTACTCCTTTTGTTTGGCAGTGGTTCTTGTTGTCTTGAGTAGCTTGATACCTTTGTAGGTCGATATATACATATATACATGTATATATGTATGTGTATATATATATATATATATATATATATATATATATATATATATATATATATATATATATATATATATATATATATATATATATATATATATATATATATATATATTTTGTGGGCTTACAGCGCGCCCACTGTTGCATTTGTTTGTTTCAGTGTCCTTCAAAAATACTTGCTGCTAGCGGTCAGTCCTTCCTCTTGTCCCTCCTTTTTTAGGTCGTGCATGAGCCTGCATGCAAGTGCTGCTCTGCGAAGAGCTGTTGTAGTTCACTATGTAGAGAAGCTTCCCCCAATCCCCCCCTATTTTTCATTGGCTTGTGTGTTTGTCCTCTGTAAATGTTGTCTTTTGACTCATTATGAGGCTTGTTAGTTCCTCCCATTGTCTGTGCCTTCTCCTCTCCTCTATCCCCCCACCCGCCCTCCTGTTGTCCGCACTTTCTCCCACCGCCCTTTCTCCCTCCCTACCAATGTCCATGCCTTCTCCCCCCCTCCGCCCTCCCTCCCGTTGTCCGTAATGCCAAGTTGCCAAACATTTGAAATGCAATTGGTCTCGTGCAAATTGGAGACCTATTGCATTGCAAGTGCTTGTTTGTCTTTGTTTCCTCCCACAGAGCAGAAATTAACATCGGTATCCTTACGCCTTGGTTGTTTATCTGTTCTTTAGGGGACTATTTTGACACCTCCTGTTCCCCGGCTACAAAAGGCCTCATGTACATGAAACTACTTGTTTTACCTCTGCAGTGCTCCCCATTATCTAAGGCCTCAGCCTCCTCTACGACCGGGTGTGCTCGAGTCAGTTTCATGCTCCGAACAAGCATGCACTCCACCTTATCCCCAGGCTCAAGCAGGGACGTCCTTGCAGGCTCCCGTGTTCTTTGTCATTCCTCAGTGCCTCCAGGGCCAAAGCAGGTATCTGGACAACAACAAAATGACTGGGCTGTTCCTAAAGAAAGGAAGAAGGAATCGGTCACTAAGGTACAAGGGCTAGTGCTCAATGGAGGACCACCCCTGGGTATCCAATTTGTTGGATACAATGGCCTCACACACCCTTGCGAGTGTCATGCTTCATCATCGGCAATGCTCCTCGTTGGGCAGGCGGTGTAATGCCCAACGGGCTCACCTCAAAGAGGGGCTCTTTATCTGAGATCTTTTATCCAACTGCCTATGGGTGAAGTGTGGGTGAGGGGCCAGAACAGAGTAGATGGTGTGGGTGAGGATAAAATGTGGCTCCAAGGTACTGGAAAACAATTTTATTCTGGTGGTCCTCTGCCACAAGTAAAATCAAGAATAGCCTGTAATCGCTGGAACTAAGGTTTCCAAGGGCGAAACAGGACTAATGGTGTGGTCAGTGCAAATGGTGTGGTCAACATGTTTCTCGCTTCTAGTGCATTGACTGCGATTCTTCAGGACCTAATAAAAAAGACTACTATCTACAAAAACATGACCTATAGTACTATCAGTTTGTATACAGCACATAAGTTGTACTACCTGTTTGACACTGCTCTTGCCTAAAGGTTAGAGTATAAGGGTGTCAACAGTACCCGGTAGGTCTGACATCAAGGGAGAAGCCATAATGGTTGAGGTGTCTGCTTCCTGAGTCAGTGCCCGTTATGCCTACCCATCTCTACCGGGTCCGGAAAGCAAGTATCCACATCCATCTGCCCTTGTGGTGCTGAGAAATACCCTGGGACTGACGCACATGTCTACATGTACATGTTGTGTTTAAAAGGCCAGCATTCTTTAATGGTGCCCACACGCTTGTTATCTAGTGTGGCCAAAGTGAGTGTGCAGACGCTTTAGTTTTTCTTGCGCTTCCTTGTTATATTTTGAACCTGATGCCTGTTACATGAGTACTTCTGCGCCAGTTTCGAGACACACAAATTGTATCTGTGGCTCGCTCTCCAGCAGGAAACCATATGTGGTACATTTCAATATCTATATACATATTGCATTTATTTGCTTTTGAACTAAAATCTGTCATTTAAATTACTGACTGCTTTTAAGAGCTTTGTAGGCATGGCCAGATTAAGCATGAATTTACGTTTTCAAGCCACGCCCTTAATTACTTAGGCCACGCCGCATACAGAGAACCCCCCCCTTCCTGCAGCTAATTTTATCATCCAATTTAAAGTCCTGATTGTAGTTTAGCATATATAAAAGATGCAAATCTTTGTCTTCGTGTAGTCATACTTCTGTGTCTGTTCTTGCTCTTTATTTGCTTTAAAAAAATGTTGCACTTTTAGCCCAGATGTATAACAATGCAGGAAGAACCACAACTAGAACTACCGAACACATATGCATGATAACGGGTCCCAGCGTGTGCTGTTTACAACTAACATCAGCTATTGTGCAAGGACTTTAAAATACTTATCTGTAGCGTGACCATCCATCACTGACTAACCTTCTCAGCATTCCAAGCGTGACACGCTGTGAATGCTGCTCACGAATTGGTGGAGCTGCCCTCCAGGAATGATTACAACTGCCTTCGGGCTCCAGGAGTCTAGCTTCTGCTTTTGGTAAAGGTGCCCCAATGTCGCCTCTCCCTAGTTTGCCTAGTACTCTCCAGTTTGCCGAGTACTCTATTTCTGCACCACTTTCTCTTCTGTGACAGTTTTGCTTTCCCTTCTAGTGGTTCTTGTGCAATATCTAGGTTTCTGAGACTCTACTGCAGTGAGAGGGACTGTGTCCTGGGTAATTGGTTTGGTACTGGGGATATGTTGGTATGTTCAGAACACAAACCTCATACATGAGGAGAAATGCGTGTTGAGGCTTTGACGGACGTACCCAATTATCACGATCTCTGATTCTCATCAGAAGTGGCATGTTAAAGGTGAGGCTGGTTAGGGTCCTGGTGACTGACACTGTCCTGAGGAAATGGTGGGGGTGGCGAGGAGAGGTGTTATTGCATGTATTGATGGCAGTTTTGTAGTGTACTTTGTCCTAGCCCGAGGTTGCTTTGAGTTCTGACAATATAGTGATAGGTGGTTATTGTTTCCAGTGCGAACAAACAATATGTTGATGTTTGAGATGGATACAGAGAAATCCAGTGCATTTAATTAGCATTGAGCTTTATTGTTTACAGTGGGGAGATAAATGTGTCTTTGTGATGTTCTAATGATGACAACTACTTGATCGACTTGTTTATGAGTGGTGTTAAGACAGACTTTTTAGACTCTCTGGGGCAATACCTGGCTGCCTTATGTCTTAAATGTTTAATGGCATGCTACTTTTATTATTTTCTCTTTAGGTAACTCTTTAGCAACTTCTTTTGCATTCTATTCAACTCCATTTTTAAAGAACATTTTTTGCTTTATCATTTATAAGTGTTTGCACTTGGGCTACTTTTCAACTGAAATATTGTTTCCTTTTTTCCACATTGAACTTTATTTTATTTACGTTCCTTTTTTATCATCATCACGTGCCTTTTTGGCACATTTCTGTAACAGTGGGGAATTGTTCCTTTTCAGGCCCTGATTGTGGTAGGCCCAGAGAAGGGTGTGCCATTTATCATACCCATACATTCTGGTACTCATTGACTTCTCACTCCATCCTTTCCTGATAGCAAGGATCATTCACCTCTCATTCCAGCTTTTTCTGACAGAATGGATGGAAGTTTAGTCGGTCAACGTTTGAATCTCTTGTATTTTTAGGTTTTGTTTGTCTGCTCTGTAAAACGTAATATCCCTTATTACGAGTCTGTTCTACGATTCGTTAATTAATTCACAAAACTCTTACTTGAACAAAACTTATAACTTGAGAATGTTACTTTTTTTTCTTTAAGTTATTCAAATACATTCCTGACACGTCCATGATAATAATATTAATACTTTATTGTACATGGTTATTTAAAACCTTTACAATGTTAACAAGAGAAGAAGCTTCAATTTATAAAATGTGTATCTGAATTAAACATGTTAAAAAAAAAACCCTAAGATTCTGTACATAAAGGAAGTAAACGAGAATACTGGATAAAATATCGACAACACAATAGGAAGGGGCTTATCATCTTATCAAAGTGGATCCTACAAGAAGTGTCAATGTAGGAGTTGGTCTTCTGGGGTACCGTTAAGCTCATCCCTTGGACCATTTAAGGTATTGGACGTTTTGGATGGTTCCTTCAATGTTTTGAAGCGGGCCTCGGCTCTTTCAAGAAATGTTACCATTTGACAACTCAGTTGGATGTTGTCCCCCTTAAAGCAGGCCAGAACTGCTTGTCTACAGGTCCGTATCTTGTGGAAGTTAAAAAGCGGTCGCAGGAAGACTCGCCGATCTTGAGTGAGCTCGGTACAGGTGGTAATTAAGTGGACTATGTTTTCCTTTCCGTCCCCACAAAGTCGGCATCTGGTTGGAGATGGTGGCCGTAGCCATGGAGGCAAGTGGGCTGCTGAAGGCAGTAGCCCCAGGCGAAATTTCAGAAATTTCTCTTTTATTTTTTTGGTGAAACCTATCTGCCAATAGGTTTGAGGCGAAGGCACGGTGTATGATTGTACTGTAAGCCAATCATGAGCCCGCTCTATTAGGGCGGCTTTGTCCTGCAGCACTGATTCCTTCCAGACTGTCTTGTTGATCACCTTTTTAAAGACTGGTATGGAGACTGGGAGAGCCCAGAGTTGCTGTACACCGAGGCCCTCAATGGCTCCCTCCAGATACCTCCTTGCTGGGCAAGTTGCTTTGTTTTTAAGTTCCTTCCACAGGAGAGCGTTTAAGGTATTTGGTTCACCCCTGCTTAGTTTATGCCAAGTTTTTATGTAGGCTCCCTTGCGTGCCAGCTCTTCTTTTTGTAACCCAAATTCTAGTCTCATTTGAGCCGGCGATGAATTCCTTGGAAGGCCAAAGATCATGCGGAGTGCTTTAGCCACAGTTCTGTCTAATAAGGGAGCGTCCCTCCCTCTCATAGCTTCACTGCCATAAGTGATGGCTGGGATTAACTTTGCCTGTATTACCTTTTATTAGAGGAAGTAGGCTTGGACAGGAAATTGTGTTTTTTAAGGTTCTGAGTGTCACTGCCGCAGATAGCCCTCTCCTTTTTATAGCTTCGCGTTGCAGTGTGAAGTTGCCCTTATGATCTATTAAGACCCCCAAATATCGATATTCGCTGACCTTTTCTAGCTTACTAGATGACAGGAGCCAGTTTCTTATTGCTTTCTTTATGGATAGATTGATACACATAACTTTAGATTTTTCACGGTTGATGGTAAGTCTATTAGCAACAGAATATGTTGAAGTAATATCCAACAGCCGCTGAAGGCCAACAGGGGTCCGGCTAATGAGTAACAGATCGTCTGCATAGAATAGGTTAGAAATCTGTGAGCCCCCTAACTTTGGAGTGTGAGAATTGCAGTCATTCAACAATTTGGATAGGTCTCCCATAAAAAGATTGAAGAGTGTTGGGGCCAATACGCAGCCCTGTTTTACTCCCGTATAGGTTGGGATCCTTCTTGAAAGATGGTCACCAGTGCCCAGCCTGACTTGCACCCATGTGTGGCTGTGAAGAAGAAGTAACTGTTTTAAAAGCAGAGGAGGGATGTTCAGTTTATGTAACTTTTCCCACAGAAGGTTCCTGTCGAAAACCGAACTATAATCAATGTAGCACAGGTACAGTGGTTGGTTCGCTTCTTGTGCTGCATCAATTAATAAGGATAGTGCTAAGATGTTGGAAGAGGTTCCCATACCTTTTCAGAAGCCTGTTTGGTTGTATGGGATTGCTGAGACATCGGCTGCCCAGGATAACAGTTCCTCAGGAAGGAGGCCCGCAAAATATTTTGCCTCGTTATCGAGCAGAGCCACTAACCGGTAATTTTTTGGGTCAGTTTGGTCTCCCTTTTTGAGGATCGGTGAAATAATGGCTCCCCTCCATGATGATGAAATTGAAGAGGGCTGCAAAATCTTAACAAACATTGGTTTAAGGGCAGCTGCCCAAAACGCGGGATCTTGCTTGAACAGTAGAGGTGGAATCTCGTTTGGTCCCGGGGCCCCCTCGCGCCTCCCCTTTGAAATTCTTTTGCAAATCGATGCACACTTGATTGCAATAGTCTGATCTGACAGCTGGAGCTCATGGCAGTCACGGCTGAATTTTGAACAGTCCTTGGTGGATTTTGTGTGTATGGGGGTACCTAGGATGTTGGTGTCAGTGCCCCTAAAGTGCGTACTAAGGAAGATTATCCAGTCATCTTCTTGGACAAAGGAATTGATGCCTTGATTCTGCGCCTTGGACAAATTATTAATCTTTCTCCAGAATTGTGTGCTATTGTTTGATTTGGCGTCATGTAAAAGTTTGGCCCAGAGGGCCTCTTCTGATTCCCTCCTGAGTCGCCAAGCCAACCTCCTGCGGTCACGCTTTAGCAATCTCAGTTCATCCTTGGCATCGGGGTCTTTCCTTGCCCTTCGTAAAGTCTGGCCGATTAAATTTTTTAGGCGAGCGTTGTTTGTCAAGGCGGGGTTAAAGTGCCACGTGTGATTAACGGTATTGCTCCCTCCTTCGGGCCGATTTCTCCTCTGTGTTTTTCCCATATTTTGCGCAGAGTTTCTGTAAATGTCTCCCAGCTGGCAATTGGGTCATTTGTTTCATTTTGAGTTTCGCCAATTACTTGCTTGGCGTAAAGCAAAAGGGCCACGGGATCATCTGTTCTGCACTTTAAACGCCTATCGTTAGCTGTAAAAACGTGTTCATGACCGATGGCACGTGCCGGGATTGGTATTGTGAAGGCTTCTAGTGTCACTTCTTGAGGTAAGTGATCACTGTAGTCAAGTGAGCCAATATGGAAATCGATAGTTGCTTGAAACAAGTTACCTGAGAGGAAGGTGAAGTCGATTGTTGAGCTAGTCGTTGTGCTATGGAATGTTGCTACTTGGGGACGATCCCCGGGGAATCTCCTGTTGAGCGCTTTAAGACCCAGAACTTCTGGTTGAAGTCACCACTGACAATCAAACTGTTTGAGTGCTCTGCAGTTAATAGCTTTGAGAGCTCTTCTATCAACTGCCGAGCTCCTTGCTTCTTACCTCGGGATGTAGGTAAAGGTTTATTAAAATTATCTCCTCCATCTTACCATGGTTTCGAATGACGATTCGTAATACTTGAATTGCGTTCGGAGAATCTAAGTTGTATGGCAGTGATTCTGCTGTACACGTGCTTTTTAATGAACTGTATATGGCTAGTGTAGGAAGGTGGATACCTGACAATGGTTGCCCCCAACTTTTTGCCTGGTGTTTTGCTGGTTTTCCGACTTAGTTGACCTGGGACCCTGCTATTCAGGGCCCCAGGCCTACTACTCTCTCTGTAAAATGGATTCCATGTACCTTAGGTGCATATACCAATTGGTACTGGGCCACCTTATCAGACCCTGTAACTCAGGGCATAGGTGTACCCAGGGCCTACCAGGGGCTGCAGCATGTATTATGCCACCCCTGGCTGGCCATCTAAATCTGACACAACTGGCTGCACGACAGCTGGGGCAAGGTGGTGTAATCACCATTTGCTTTAGATATAGTATACCTATATCTAACCCTAAAATGGACACATGTATTCCTATCAGTCACTCCTATGGCAGGCCTTAACAATCCTGAAGGCAGAGTGCTTGGAATCATGTGAGATGGTGCTCTGGCATGAGCTGAGCCCGTTTGCAGCTTGCGGAACCAAGTCCTAATAGCTGTTCCATGATAACGCATACCATATACTCTTAAGTGCATTATAATCCTGGCGGTTATATGCCAACTCTGGTATCGCTTTATCAAAACATGTCGAGTAAGGTGTCATACGAATTGGAATACTAACCCCTCGCCAATTCTGGCGACGGGGTTAGCATTCCACCCTTCTAGAGGGACACGACATGTAACTGTGAACCCCGGTTAAAGTTAACTAGAGCCTCAGCATCACAAAATGGATGCTGCCACCACAGACACAAGTCTGACCTCCTGCTGCTGGGAGTCCTTCCAGCGAGGAGAGCTTGGACAAAGGGTTTCCTGTCAGGGGCGGTGCTAGCACCATCCCAGACAGGGTTTTGTGTATCCTGGGTAGGCAGGGCTGAATAGGAGGGTGACTGCAAGTGGCACCCCGGTGCTCACTATGCATAGGCCGGCTTGAACCAGTTCCAGGGGCACACCAGCCCCTTAGCTGGGGAAAGACTGGACAGGGGAGAGGGGTGTAACCACCCCCCTTCCTGGTCCCACCCATGGGCAGGACCTAGTTGCGTACCAGCCCCTTTCTTTAGAATAAAGGTAGGAGCGGGGACCCTTCCAAATTAGATCATCTTTGAATCCTGAAACTACTTTCTACGAAAGGAACTCAAGACTTCTTCCTAAGATTTCTCCCTTGTGACTAAGGAGTAGTCACCCTGCATCTGCGGCCACCAACTAAGTTACCTGCGGTTTGCTGCACGTCCTTCCTCCGGAACCAGACTGACCAGCACGACGAGACCCGGCTTCCCTGGCACCTCTGACCTCTACCTGCATCATCAGCCCAGCTGAGATTCGTGGGTGTGACGAGACCTCGAGGGACCGGCCATCTTCAGAACTGCACTAAGCTTATCCAGCACGACCGCCGAGGGATCCTCGAGTGAGTGCTTTGGGGTTTGAGAAGCCCTAACCCTGAGAAGCTCCAGCACCGAAGTTCAGCCCCCAGCATCCACGAGATCTGCGAGGGGCCCTTCTGCTCTTTGTTGCTCACCGCGTTGTCCGGCCACTTGCCTGCTGGCTTGTAGCCCTCTTGACGACGAACGACGACATTTCCACCGCTGGTCTGGTTGCTCCAGGCTGGCCCTTGCTCCCCTCCAACAGAGGAGCACCCCGGACCCTCCTGGTCCACTCCAGACGCCATTTTGAGTCCACCGCGTGGGCTTGCATTTGCCAAGAGTTGTTGCCCCAATCCTGGGTCCAGCGACGTCGACAGCAGATACCTTCGTGGGACAGCTCGCACCTCCATCCTGGTCGCCGACAACGCCTCCTGGTCCGAGAGACTGCAGAGCCCAGCGTCGCCCACTCACCTGGTCGAGGTGACTTCGTCCGGTGCCATCCTGGTGCCCATCTGATCACTGGCTAGTGATTCAGAACTTGGTCCCCTCTGCTTACAGGCATTCTTCATCATCGATCCAGGCTTGGATCACATCGAACTTCATCACTGGTCGCCTGCCAGCAACTTCTTCTTTCAGGCTCCATAGACTGCAACGAAGATTCCCGACATCTTTTCAGCCCTATGCAGCCGCAGCCCCTGGGCTAGGTAACCTGAGCATTTCGGTGCTCCAGCATAGCTTAACTATCTAAGTGTCCAGATCCTTTTTCGTTTCAGCTCTACCTAGTCGGATTCGTCCGATAACACTAACTGTACGAAATCTAGCATCCATAGACTTTGTCCCGCATCCCGCGTGAGAGTGCACACACTGCACCCGATCTCCCTAGGCCCCCTGCTTGTAATCTGAAGGTTCAGTAGTCCAGTCCTAGCAATCCTAAAGCCGTTGAGACTAGTTACTTACCTGCTAGTATTTCGCATTCCACTTTTGTAGTATATGGTTTTTCTTGCCCCTCGGGCATTTGTGTAAATTGTGCGACTTTCAGAATTTCTTTAAGAGCTTTGTATTGTGCTTAGCGCCCTGTCCTCATAAAGAGTCCAGGGCTGTTGTGTTCTAAATAAATATCCTTTTACTTTCATAACAACTTGTGTGGTGTCCTTTCACTTGGTGTTCAAGGGGTATATGTGATGGTATAACAGCTGGCTTAACACGCCCTCTAGAGTTTGGCCTAAAGACTGCTCTTGTCCATGCTACTAGGATAGCTGGTCTATCAGGTTGACTTACAACCAACCATCAATAAGGGTCGTTTGGACTGATACATAGTGATCACTAGAATAGTGAGCACTGCATATCAGTTCAACTTCTCACAGCTAGGCCTCCTTTTTTGTGGCCAAACCTTGCGGCCTGGGTTGGAGGAGTAAAGTTCAAGTTAAAGCCTGGAAGTAGAGGTGGGGAATCTGATCAAGTTTCTTGGAGAGCTATGATATCAAATCTTTGCATATAATGTTTTAGATCTGCGTCCATAAGCTTATCTCCAATGCCATTGATGTTCCTGGAGCAGTGGCATTGATGTTCCAGGAGCAGACCAATGACATTGATGTTCCAGGTGCAGTGCCCAATGCCAGTGATGTTGCAGGAGCAGTACCATTGATGTTCCAGGAGCAGTGCCATTGATGTTCCCGGAGCAGTGCCATTGATGTTCCTGGAGCAGAGCCATTGATGTTCCAGGAGCAGTGCCATTGATGTTCCTGGAGCAGAGCCATTGATGTTCCAGGAGCAGTGCCATTGATGTTCCAGGAGCAGTGACACGTGTTTCCCTTTCCTATGTGTCCAGAGATTTTGCTTAGTAGAGCTATTTCGTATGTGTATCATAGGGAAGTTTATAAAAGTCTCATTGCCTTTTGAGGTCGAGCTTAGGCTGCAGCAAACCTTTCAATGAGAACTTTGCAAGATTTAAAATTTCAGGTGCATGTACACGTGTGTTTGTACTATTGTACTATTGGTTGTTTACCAAATGTGCTCCAGTAAGTTGACTTGAGGTTCAGAAGTGCTTTCTGATACAGTGAAGGAAATATATAACATATTCTGAGGCATGCAGCTTTAATCTATTAGGCATGTCTTTTTTGAGGATCACTGAAATAATATCAAGGGTCAGAATATCGACCAGCAAAAATATTGTTGACAAAATATCAACAGACAGAATATCGAGTTTCTATCTACAAACAGGTAAGTACAATATTGTTTACTAAAATATAGTTTATAAAAATATCGACTTTACTAAAAACAATGTTAAATTAAATTAATATTAAAAATTAATTACTAAAATATACTTAAAAATACTTAAATTAACTTATAATAATTAAATAATTAATGAAAGTTATAAAAAAAAAATCATATTTAAGACATATATAATAACAAAATATAATTAAATAATATCCAAAATTATTAACGTACAATAGCAGAAGTGTAAAAATTACTATTCCCACTCCAAATAGTGCAATCATAGGGAAAGCGTTGGATAGCGTAGGGGTTAAAATTACTATTCCCACTCCAGTGGGTGCAACAGTAGGGAAAGCGTTGGATAGCGTAGGGGTAAAAATTACTATTTCCACTCCAGTGGGTGCAACAGTAGGGAAAGCGTTGGATAGCGTAAGGGTAAAAATTACTATTCCCACTCCAAAGAGTGCAACAGTAGGGAAAGCGTTGGATAGCGTAGGGGTTAAAATTACTATTCCCACTCCAGTGGGTGCAACAGTAGGGAAAGCGTTGGATAGCGTACGGGTAAAAATTACTATTCCCACTCCAGTGGGTGCAAGAGTAGGGAAAGTGTTGGATAGCGTAGAGGTAAAATTTACTATTCCCTCTCCAGTGGGTGCAACAGTAGGGAAAGCGTTGGATAGCGTAGCGGTTAAATGTACTATTCCCACTCCAGTGGGTGCAACAGTAGGGAAAGCGTTAGATAGCGTAGAGGTTAAATTTACTATTCCCACTCCAAAGAGTGCAACAGTAGGGAAAGCGTTGGATAGCGTATTGGTCAAAATTACTATTCCCACTCCAAAGAGTGCAACGGTAGGGAAAGCTTTGTATAGCGTAAGGGTTAAAATTACTATTCCCACTCCAGAGAATACAACATTATTGAAAGTAAATACTTCATATATTATTTAAAAAAATATAAATTAATATCTATAAAAAATTATTTTGAACTAATTACCAATTTAATATAGTATAATAATTAATTAATTAAAATTACTAATTAACAATAATTATTACAATTAGTTACCTATTAATACAAATTAATAACTAATTAACAATTAATTAGTTAATAATAAAAAAATATTTTACCATTATTTCGAATTAAATACAATTAAATAAATTTAATTATTTAATTAATTATAAATACATTACTTCCCACCCTATTCCCCTATAAACCTACAACCCGCTACAGAAAATAAATTAATAAAATTAACATAATTAGCAATTAATCAATTAAATTAATTGGCAATTACATTTTTTTTAATTACCCATACAAACGTAATTAATAATTAATTCTAAATAAATACAAATACATAATTTTACGTATTTAATTAAATATAATTAAATTACTTCCCACCCAATTCTCCTATAAACCCACAACCCGCTACAGAAAATAAATTAGTAAAATTTACATAATTACCAATTAATCAATTAATGAAAATGAATTACCAAATACATTTTAATTAATTAACAAATATAAATTAATTAACAATTAATTACAAATGAATACAAATAAATACATTTACATATTTTATTAATTAAAATTAAATTACTTCCCACCCTATTCCCCTATAAAACCCACAACCCGGTACAGAATTAAATTACGCAATAATTATAAAAACAAAATTTATTAATTAAAATGAATTATAACATAAATACACACTTTTCACACATATTATAACATAAAAAACACTATAAAAAATTACATATTATTAAAAAATCGATATTTTTAACTGTCTATATTATATACTTCGATATTTTAACTGTCTATATTTTTAACAGTCGATATTACATCACTTACCTTAAAAACGATATTTTTGTTATCTATATTCTGTCCTTTCGATATTTTGTCCAAACGATATTTAAAACTCGATATTATGTCCAATCGATGTTTTGGACTCGATATTATGTTTGCACCCTTTTTTGAGTGAGCAGCAATCTCTACTTTTAACCTGTGCATTTGTTGAGGCTTGGTAGAGAACCTGATATATAGAGTAAATTGTTACCTCTCTGCAATGGGGTTTAAAGACAGGTAAAATGGTGTAATGATTTAGGAGGGCCGGCTTTGGGGCTGGTGGCACACGGTGCAGCAGTCTTTTATGGCACCCTCCTCACCATGACCTCCTCCTCGGATTCCCTCACCACCACCTGCAAAAGTGCTCCTCATCTCTACACAGACCCTCTCTCATATTGATATGTGACAATACAAGGCATGGTAATACCCCGCATTCCGTTACAATGCAAAACTTCACCCCGACTTGCTGTTGGGGTGTGCTGGAAGTTGGAATAGTTTCATTTACTATTCCAACACTAGTGTTTGCAACAGTAGGGAAGATGGAGTTAAATAAAACACCTTCTACCCTCTGCTACACGCCTTTGGCGTTTCAACAGCATGTGAGGTAATGGCTTGTGTTGTACCGCTTGCGGTGTAACTGCTGTTTCCCCTCTCACATACATTTAATTTGCTTTAAACCGCTGGTAAAGGCTGGTTTAATTAATCTATTCGCCTATCCACATAAAATATAGATCTGTTCTTTGCAGCATGCATGTTATCCATCTGTGCTTCTTTATGGTGAGTCAAAACTGCCAGTAGAGAAAACTCCAATCTCTCTCTCTTGCTCTCTCTCTCTCTCTCTAGCATGAACATTATTCACAAGAGTTATCTTGGCATTTTTATTACTGCCCGAAAGATGTGTGCGCACGGAACTCTGAAGCAGGTGCTTTTAAATTGTATGTTATTGTTAAACTCAGCACCCCCTCCCCTCCTGGCACGCCTCAGCACCCCAGGTCAGTGCCACCACCAGGTCAGTGCCCATTTCAGCTGCACCTGTAGCACCACCCTAAAGCCAACCCTGTGTTTTTTGGCAATCTGCTTTTGTGTAAGCATTGAGTTGTCTTTTGACTGCCTTCTAAAACTGTCAATTTTGTGTATTATAGTGCAACAACTGGTATTCCACTACTTATTCAGCTTATATATCCTCTCCACTGCATTCTATGAGTGGCACGTGTATTGTTGAAATTAAAAATGTTGTCCACACAGAACACACACAAATCCTACAACACTATTACAACAGTTGAAGTGAGGAAATTTCTTTCTGCTCACTAGGCAGTTGTTGTTAGTGCTTGGTGTCTGTTTGTCCCAAGTGGACACTGTCATCTCTCCCCTACATACCCACTTCCCTTCTCATCTCTCTCTCACCCACACCCCACTCTCATCTCGCAATACCACTGCCCTCTCTCATCCCTCACTCACACGAACAGTCTCCTCTTTGTACTGCCTACTCAAACATTCTACCTTCCTCTACCTCCTCACACTGTGTACTAGTCCACCTCTCATGTACCCTCAGGGGCCCCTTCCACTATTCCCTCTATCTCTCTCTTTTGAACTCTTTCACACCCATCACTCTCGCATGCACTATTCCCACCTCTCTCATGTGGTTAACTTCAGGTCTTCAAGCACAGTTTTTATCCCGTAACTTTTCATCGTTTCTGTCCCTCAAACCCACTCTTTTCTCTCTTCCTAGGATGTCTTCTACATACACAAAACCTCCGTCTTTATGCGTCTATGGCCTGCTCTCCCCTTCTTTCTATCTTTCTCACACACTATTTCTGCTGCCTACACAAGCCACCTATCCCTCTCATTCTTCTTTTCTGTCTATTCTCTGCGACTTTCACCACTATCTATTCACCTTGCCACATAATTCCACTACACAAATAAACTACACAACACACAGTTCCACAACCAACAATTCCAATACAACCCACATAATTCCACTCCACACCACATACATACACTACACTCCAAAAACAAAACACATAGGTAAAAAACACTATCATTTGCAATGCCAAACACTGTAACTGTCACAAATGCTAGACCTATTGCATTACAAATGCTTGTTGTATATTTATTTTCAAACGTAATCAACAATCAGTTGCATCGTCACTATATATCTGCATTGTTACATTCACTTTTCAAGTTCTTGCTATACAGTTAAGGATTTGTGGAACATGCATGTTATGCAAACTTAGACATCTGTTCATTTTCAGCTCACGTCGCTCACCAGGCAGGCATTTCTATGTATCAACAATACTAACTAGTAGCTTTAATGCTGTCGTTCCATAAGTTATGGCTGTGTTACAACAAATATCCCCATATGTGTCCCCAGATATTGTTGGGCTGTGCCATGGAAGGTACAAAGGTATGGTATGTTTCTGTGCGGGTGTAACAAACTGTCAAATCTCTTTACCATTCTACTGCCGTACATGTTGTGTGTTGTCCCCAATTTAAGTTGAGTAATATCTTAATGGGCTTTCTCCGATTTACAAAAGACTAAAAGTGGGAGTAGCATGTTCAATAAAATGTTTAATAAAAGAAAAACAATAATCTGAGCGCATGCCAATCTATTAGGTATTTTTAAGGTTCTCCTTGAACTTTTGATGACTAAGTAGGGGAAACAGTATTTACAACACAGGCATTACAACGGAATGCCTTTACCACGCACCCATTGAATTTGAATTTGAATTTAAAGGTATTTATTAGGCGCTCGTACACCAGGCGGTTTCATGGCGCTGTTGAGGAGATGGTTCCTGAGTTGGATGAGGAGATGGTTTAGACTTTAAAAGCCTGTGAGAAAAGAAAGGTCTTCAGGGTGCTGCGGAACTCCAGGTAGGATGTTTTAGATCTCATGTGGAGAGGAAGAGAGTTCCAAAATTGTGGAGCAAGAACGGAGAAATTGGAGCCTCCCATTCTGCTCTTCTTGAACCTGGGTACCACCAAGAGGGACAGAGAAGAAGAGCGCAGTGGTCTGCTGGGGATATAAGGTTTGATTTTGGACTTGATGAACGCTGGAGCTGTTCCTGCGAGAGCCTGGAATGTAATACATCCTATTTTGAAGAGGGCCCTTTCTCTGATAGGGAGCCAGTGGAGGGATCTTAAGAGGGGAGTAGTATGGTTTGATTTGGGTAGGCCATAGGCTAGGCGGGCAGCTTGGTTTTGCACCAGTTGGAGCCGCCGGATGGCGTACGCAGGAGCACCATTGTACAAGACATTCCCGTAATCTAAACGGGAAAGGACCATAGCCATCAGGATCAATTTAAGAGCAGAGAAAGAAAAGAACCGTGAGAACTTCCAGATAGTGCGCAAAGTAAAAAAACAGGAGGAAACCACCGTGCTGATCTGAGAGTGTAAGGTGAGTTGTTGGTTGAGGGTGATTACCAGTGTCTTAACAGAAGAAGAAGGAGAGGGGGAGGGACCAAAAGAAGGGGGCCAAAAGATGGGAGACCAATGTTGAGTTTACCACCAGTGAGGAGAAGTTCGGTTTTATCAGGGTTGATCTTGAGGTGGTTAAAGCTCATCCAATCCCTGATAAAAACCATCACCGACTGAAAATTATAAATAGAGTCAGAAGAGTTAGAGAGGTTAAAGATGAGCTGGATGTCATCGGCGTAGTTAAACACCGTGACCTCCATCCTCTGTAAGGATGTGGGCGGTTTGCGCTATATAAATACATGTACATTTACATTTACATTTAAGGCAGAAATGAGCGGAAAGATATACAAATTAAAAAGAAGAGGGGAAAGAGAAGATCCCTGAGGGACGCCACATTGCACTTTGCGGGCTTGGGAGGAGAAATTCGCCAGATGGACCGCCTGTGAGCGATCACTCAAAAATGAGCTGAGCCAGGCCAGGGCTAAACCTCCAATGCCTGCCGCCTCGACACGGGAAAGGAGGATGGTGTGGTCCACCGTGTCGAAGGCGGCCGACAAATCAAGAAGAACCAGTGCCTGTGGGAGGTTAGCGTCTAGCCCCTCTCTAAGTGTGTCTAAAACCGAGACCACCACTTTTTCGGTGGAATAGAGAGGGCGAAACCCTGCTTGGCAAGGGACGAGAAAGCCGCTGTCCTCGATGAAAGAGCTGAGGACTTTAGTGACATGGCGTTCGAGGACTTTGGCCAGGTAGGGAAGAAGAGAGATGGGCAGATAGTTTACTAGCGCTGTTGGATCTGCGCCCGTTTTTTTTAGAATTGGGATGATGGTGGCAGATTTGTGGCAAGGGGGGACAGTTCCTGATTTAAGGGTCTCGTCGAGGAAGGTAAGGGCAGGGAGAGGGCAGGTTAGGAAGATGTCTCGCAAGATGTAGGCTGGGCAGATGTCAGAAGGAGAACCAGACTTGACGCAAGGGAGCAGGGAGAGAAAGAAAGGTTTCTTTAGACATGGGGACTATTTGATCAAGGTGATAGGTATTGGGTGGCGAGTCGGGGTTTACGAAAACTGGGGAGGGAGAAGGGATGTTGGCCTTGATATCTGCAATTTTGTTGATAAAAAAGTTGTTCAGCGAGTCACACAGGGACTGAGAACCTGTTTAGAGGCGGTCCTATCCGAAGAGGCCAATTCAGAAACTGTGGCGAAAATTTCTCTGGGTTGGTTCTCTGCCCTGAGAATTTTATTCGAGAAATAGCAGGTTTTTGCATCTAGGATGGCTTTCTTGTACTCAGCCTGAATGGAGGAGTACGATGATTTAGAGGCGGTGCAATAGGTGCGTCTCCAAACGCGTTCTGCACGGCGAACAGCTAGTTATTTCTCCTTAAGCTCAGGACTAAACCATTTGTTGACGTCATGAGTGCGTCTTACCCTAATACGTCTCAGGGGGGCCACTTGATCGCAGGCGTTGGACAGCCATTTGTTTAAAGTTTCTGCGTGAAACGGTGTGGCTTGTTCCTCTGTGGCTGGACAAGAGGTTAATAAAGAGGAGCAGAGTGATGGGATGTCAACTTTGCAATGCCTTTACAGCACAAGGTAAGTATATGTAAGGTAAGTGCGTGTTTATATATTACCAGTGGCAAGGGCTACTGGATAGTTAATTAGGTCAGCTATTCTGTACAAAAACTTTTTTGTGTTGCTAATAACTTTTACCCCCTTTGAGGAATTTTAATGACATTTTCTAAAATCATGCCACTTTTTGATTAGTTTGTGCATGGAAAATGGTGTGGTGATCCGTCAAGCAGGGTCTCAAAATGCAAAATCCACATGCATTTTACATTGATCTCTTTCGGCAGAGGTACTCCAACAAGTGCTGAACAGAATTACACCTAATTGGACAGGACGCTAGACCTTGGTCTACAGATTGTGCTAGTTGGGATTTGGTGTAAATCCGTTCAGTGGTTTTTGAGAAATTAGAGTTGAAAAATATTTCTATATCTGGACGGTTGGATCTGTGAGAGGCTCTAGAGACTCTCGTGGAAGTGCAAGTTCAAAAATAGAGCATTCTGATTGTCCCAGGGAGCTTTTTGCCTGGGGGCCATCTTGCTTCTTCAAGTCAGACTACTGCGAGAGTGGGCGCTCTGATTGGTTGTCAGCAACACAGCAGCCATTATAGGCCTTGGGGGCTCAGTCACCTGTCCTTAAGTTTGAAATATAAAGATGTCAGGGTGCAGGGTAGGGATAGGTCTCATGGGAGGGACCCAGAGGGACCCCTGGGGCAAAAATAGAAAAAAGGCAATTTTTGTCACAATCGAGCAGGACTCCTTTGGGATAGGCCTCATGGGAGGAACCCAGCGGGACCACCAGGGAAAAAATAGAAAAAAGGCAATTTTTGCCGCAATCGAGCAGGACTCCTTTAGGATCATAAAATAAATGCTGGATCGGTCGTATGGTTTAATTAAGGGGAGGGGTTACGCTCCCCTTTTCCCAGAACTATTGTAGGCCTTGGACAGCCCACCTCGGGGGCAGCATTTTATAAGAGGAGTGGGGCATGGCCTCCCTTCCTGAGCCATCCTAGACCCTGGGGAGCCCAACCTTGGGGTAAGTATTTACATTAAAAGAGAGAGGGGGCACACAGACCCCTCCCTTAGCCAATAATGGCCCTTGGGACCCCATCCGCTGAGGCCAGCTCAAGTGCTGTGTCCTTGGGAGACCATGCCCCGGACATAGCAGTTTCTCTGCCCGCACCTGGGAGCAGACTGATCTGTGCAGGGAAACAGATCATCAAGGAGCAGCATAAATAGCTGCTCCTTGCAGGGAGGAGCAATGCTGACTTCTGCAGCATGGGGGGAGCAAGCTGGGGTATGGGATCCGGTGGCGCCCGGAACCTCTAACATTGTGTATCGTGGGTGCCCTCGGTGGGCACCAGGGCACCCACCTATATGAAACGTAGGCCCCGGGGAAGGGGGTCCCCAGAGCCAGAATAGGGCCCACCTTTTTTTTTTAAACACAGCCCTGAGGGATGGGGTCCCCAGGGCCTTTTAAAGACTCAAACAGGAGGCCACATGGCCCTACTCCTCCATAACAAAAAGACACCAAATCACCTACAAACTCCACCAATTTGGCCACGCCCCTTCCACATTAGTAGTATACAGTGGTAATCCCAGCATTGTCCATGTTGATGGCCCGTGTGTTTTTTCTCTACAATTGCATGTTGAAAACTTTCTGAAAATCTTTGATGGAGGTGAATGCATCATTGATTTATCGGAGTGCAATCTCTTCTGTAGTGACAGAACCCACTCGTCTTGAGCATTCTTGTACTCTTCTGGTCTGAAGGCAGAGTCCACAGTTCTCCCGTTTAATTGTTGCTCTGTAGGCAAAGGTGCCAAATCATCTACAAGCTCTGTCCATTTGGCCCTGCCTCCTACATGTTAGTAGTGTGCAACAGCGTAAGTGAATATGCCCTGAAAAATTAAAGGTTAAAGTGGCGTAACGGTTAGGTGAATATCTCATTGACAATATAACATCTTGAACTAAAAATAAAACACAGAAATTTAGCAAACCCCTTATATGCACTGCTTATGACCTCACATATTGCATTACTC